>NC_133130.1:181548538-181568538 GCF_048418815.1 Hemitrygon akajei | reverse complement strand
TTATTAACGAGGTGAGCTTAACAAATCCTGTACCTGTGAATAAAGTTCAGGACCCAAATCTAATTGAAGTATTTGAATATTTTACTGTACTGTGCAAAAGTCGTGGGCACATACATATAGCTAGGGTACTAAGACTTTTGCACAGCACTGTAGTAATTTTATGCATTGCACTGTATTGTTGCTGCTAAAAAAAACAAATTTCATGACATTTGTGAGTGATGATAAACCTGAATGCAATATGGGTATTCATTGTGGACTGAGAGTGGGAAGGAGGCAGGGAGAGGGGAATCATGGTTGGGAAAAGGGGAGGGAGAGAGGGGAGGGAGCGGGAGGCACAAGAGAGACATTCTGTAATGACCAATAAATCAGTTGTTTGGAATCAAGTGACTTTGCCTGGTGTCTCAGGGCTGGGGATGCCTGTACCTGTGCCAGCCCCTGCTCCTGGCACTCCTTCTCCCACACCTGTCCCACATCCCTTCCACGGTACTCCATCCTTGCAATTCCCAACATCCTTTGCTCCTGTCAGATTTACACCTGCTCCACGTTGACAAATATAGTATTGCACAAAAGTCCTAGGCACACTGGCTATACATATGTGCCCAAGACTTTTGCACAGTACTGTATGTATGCAGAACAACTTTTATAAAACTATACACAGGAGTGACTTACAGACTGAAATATTATTCCAGAGGTCTATGGCTTGTATGTACACTTTGTGGCCACTCTATTAGGTTCCTCCTGCACCTTAATAAAAGTGGTCACTGAGTGTATATTCATGATCTTAAGTGGTGTAGCCAGAAGAACACTTTAAAGTTCAATCTGTTGTGTGCACGGACATGTTCTTCTGCACACTGTTGTAAAGAGTGGTTATTTGAGTTACTGTTGCCCTCCTGTCACCTTGAACCAGTCTGGCCATGCCTGTCTGACCTCTCTCATTAACAAGACATTTTTTTTCCTACAGAACTGCTATTTGCTGGGTGTTGGGTTTTTTTTGTGTTTTGCATCATTCCTTGTAAATTCTAGAGACTGTTGTGCATGAAAATCCCAGGAGAACAGCAGTTTCTGAGATACTCAAACCACCACATCTGGCACCAACAATCGTTTCATGGTCAAAGTCACTTAGATCACATTTCCATAAGACCAAAAGATGTAGGAGCAAAAGACTTACCGTAGATTTCGCACTACAGAGCGCACCTGATTAAAAGCCGCTGGCTCTAATTTTAGAAAGAAAATCAATTTTGTACTTGTACAGGCCGCACCGGATTTTAGGCCGCACCGGATTTTCGGCCGCAGGTGTCCCACGTTGTAATATGAGATATTTACACAGAAAGATATTACACGTGAGGATTTTTTAACTTTTAATTAAATCCATATGGTAACATAAACAAATACATATTGCAAATGCTTTTTTTCGAACCGTGCCTGTAACGCGGCTACTTTTAAATATACGTTGCGTATACTTTTTTACTGAACAACATTCCAATATCTCCTAACGACTGGTAAAAAATATATATACTGCAGCCTACCAGGAAAAGTTATTGATCGCCTTTAACTTAAAAGCAGCGTTCGCTCAGATCTAATGCCGCTTGCGTAATGCGCTCGCCCCCACCTTCCCGTTTATCGCAAACCGGTATCCCACAAGACGCGGCGAAACCGGGTGTGACGTCATAGCATCCCGGGATGTAGTACAGAAAACAAATATAGTTAAAACACTTCTAACTTTAACTAGAAAATGAATTACTAAGCGAAAATATTATAAACTAAATAACTGCCATAAAGGCAGCACAATGCTTTTCTTCGAGTGTTTTCCATGTTGATGAGGGTGAGTACAAATGACTGATTTACAATAATTTAATTGTGAAAGTGCGCTTGATTTATCGTACAATTTCATTGGACCTCTGTGAACTACTCATCAATTTTATTGGTCTACTGTTATGAGGCAAAATGTTTTTGGCGGCATAAAAAAAAATCATGCATTAGCCGCACCGTAGTAAAGGCCGCAGTGTTCAAAGCTGTTCAAAATGTGGGAAAAAAGTAGCGGCTTATAATCCGACATCTACGGTAAGTCATTTGGCCCATTGAGTCTTCTTCGCCATTCCATCATGGCCGATCCTCTTTTCCCCTCCCTGGCCTACTCCCCGTAATCTTTGATGCCATGACCAATCAAGAACCTATCAATCTCTTCCTTAAATACACCCAACGAACTGATCTGCACAGCTGCTAGTGTAACAAATTTCATAAATTCACCATCCTCTGGCTAAAGAAACTTCTCTGCATCTCTGTTTTAAATGGACGCCCCTCTATCCTGAGGCTGTGCCCTCTTGTCCTAGACTCCCTCACCATGGGAAGCATCCTTTCCACATCTACTCTGTCTCGCCCTTTCAATGTTCGATAGGTTTGAATGAGATCCCCCCTCAATCTTTTAAATTTCAGAGGACAGACCCAGAGCCATCAAATGTTCCTCATGTGGTAACCCTTTCATTCCCAGAATCATCCTTGTGAACCTCCTCTGAACCCTCTTCAATGCCAGCACACCTTTTTCTCAGATAAGAAGGCCAAAACTGTTCACAGTACTCAAGGTGAGTATTTTCTCCCCATTCTGCTGTATGGTCTGATCATGTCTGCATGCTTTGATGCATTGAGTTGCTGCCACATGATTAGATATTTGCATTAATGAGGAGGTGTATGGGTGTTCCTAATAAAGTGGCCATTGAAGGCAATAAGAAATATACTTGGAACTGAATGCAAAGCAGGTTTGAGGACAAGCTGGAGCAAGTGCTGCTCTTGGTTGATACAAATTCCAAGGAGCATTTGGAAGGAGTTGCAAAAAACATTAAACTGTCATAATTTCAGTTCTCCTGCCTTAATGATTCAAGATTCCCCAGGAGGTAAAAAGGTCTCTACAGTCTAACAAACAAAGAAATGAGACTTGTGCCAAACAGCACCATATGAAGGTAACATAACCCACTAAGATACAATCTCATTGGCTGTGCTTATGTTTGATTCTAGCATTGAGAGGTAGAGCAACACACACACACACACACACACACACACACACACACACACACACACACACACACACATACACACACACACACACACACATACACACACACACACACACACACACACACACACACACCTGGAGGAACAGGTCAGACAGCATCTATGGAGAGGAATAAACAGTCGACGATTTTTGGGCCAAGGTCCTTCATCCGGACTGGAAAGGAAGAGGAGGGGGAAGGAGTGCAGGGTGGCCGGTGATAGGTGAGATCAGATGAGGAGGAAGGTGGGTGGGTGGGGGAGAGGGGGATGAAGTAAGAAGCTGAGAGGTGGTAGGGGGAAGAGGTGAAGTGCTGAAGAAGAAGGAATCTGATAGGAGTGGACAGTGGACCATGGGAGAATGGGAAGGAGGAGGGGAACAAGAGGGAGGTGATGGGCAGGTGAGGAGAAGAGAAGGGGTAAAAGGGGAGCCAGAATTGGGAAAGGGAAAAGAGAGAGGGGGAGAGGATGAGAAATTACCAGAAATGAGAGAAATTGATGTTTATGCCATCAGGTTGGAGGCTACCCAGTCAGAATACGATGTATTGCTCCTCCAACCTGTGTTTGGCTTCATTGTGGTAGACTGACATGTCGGCAATCGAACTGAAATGGGTAGCCATGAATTTGAGGCAACAATACAATGCAATACACAATAATAGAAAAAAACATGAATTACAGTAAGTATATATATTAGTTACATTTGTTAAGTAGTGCAAATAAAAAGTATGAGGTAGGATTCATGGGTTCATATCCAGTCAGAAATCAAATGACAGAGGGCAAGAAGCTGTTCCTGAATCATTGAGTGTGTCTTCAGGCTTCTGTACCTCCTTCCTGATGATAACAATGAGAATAAGGCATGTCCTGGGTGAGGGGGTCCTTAGTGATGAATGCTGTCTTTTTGAGGCATTGAACCTTGAAGATGTCCTGGATACTGTGGAGGCTGGTGCCCATGATGGAACTGACTAAGTTTACAACTCTCTGCAGCTTACTTCGATCCTGAGCAGTCACTCCCCCCACCCCCATACCAGATGGTGATGCTGCCAGTTAGAATGCTCTCCATGGTACAAATGTAGAAACTTAAGAGTGTTTTAGGTGACACACTAAATCTTCTCAAACTCCTAATGAAATATACCCACTGTCTTGCCTTCTTTGTAGCTGCATCAATGTGTTGCATCCAGGTTAGATCCTGCCTTTTGCTGTGGACAGAGCAAAGCTGCTCGTGGAGACTTTAAATTCACCTTATTGGATAAATGTGGGATTTTAACAAAATCTGATCTCAATATCAGTAACAATGAACTGGATTGTTGTATGGATTCGGTTCAATGCACTCCTGTACTTTAGGAAAGGCAGCTTATTGTCCTTACCTGCTTGACTTCTGCGTGGCTGGCATCAACATCACAAAACATCACTTTATGTAGGTCTGTAGTCTAGTGCAGTTTTTATGTTGTTTTATGTAGTCTAGTGTAGCCTTGTGCTGTCTCACATAGTCTAGTGAAGTTTTGTGTTGTTTCATGTAGCATCAGGGTCCTGGAGGAACGTTGTTTCATTTTTACTATGCACTGTACCAGCAGTTTATGGTCGAAATGACAATAAACTTGACTTGACTTGATGACTTGAAAAAGGCTATCTACTCTGTCTACCATCTGGCTTTTAGCAAGGGATAATGAAATGTCATTCATTCAATGAGCAGAAAATTGCTTGCCCTGCCCCTTGTGTCCCCTTGCCCATCCTCCCAGGTGTCCCATTATGCAAAGCTCCTGTAGCACCCAGTGCAGGACCACCTCCAGCCTGTGTGGAGCCCTGGAGATTGGCAAAGTATCCACTAGGATCTCCCCACCACCACCGAGACTACAACTTGAAACAAAAGCACCAAGCACTTCTAGACTCAAAGCAGCAGCTAGGGTAACCTTAACCAATCGACACCGGATGTGCTGGGGGAGAGGGGGAATGTGGCCTTTCCTGATGGTCACGGTTGTGCATTTAATATATCGGAAATACTTCAGTGAAGCTAAACACACATGAATTATCCCCGGCTCCAGTGTTTTTCTTTCGAGTAGTTTCTGGAGTTACAAAACATAACTAAGTTTTAAGGTGAACCTGAGATGACTACCTAACTTTTCATGCACAGTAAGATGCTCAAGTTTTTAAAAAGTGCAACACCTTTTTTTCTTTGGAAGGGGGAGAAAGATGGTCGAGTTAAAAAAAGTGGAAAACAGATGAAATTAGTGGGTTCGTAAACAGTGAGTATCGGGTGATATTATTAATAAATGTAATAAGAGCAGAAATGGCTGGCTACATTGGAAAGATTGCATCGATTACATCAATTGCACAACAGATAACTAGATTTTGTGTGCTGAATGAATTGAGCAGTATTTTGAAGGAAATGAAATAGCCAATGAAAAGAGCATGCCTGTGTTACTGACTTTAATAGGTGGATACAGTTTGCTTTAAAGTTTAACTGTTCCAACCAAACCAGCCAAAATGAGCTTTGTTGATAGCATAAAAGTAATATGGGAGCATTTAGAACCAAAACCGTTATTGATTGCAAAACGCTTTAGGTTTCATAAGCAGAAACAAAAGGAAGGGGAGTCCATTTCAGCTTACATGGCTGAACTAAAGAAATTGTCCGAGCATTGTCAGTTCAGGGATGGGCTTAATTATGCCCTGAGAGATCATCAAGTTTATGGAATCTTACAAGAAAGCATTCAAAAATGGCTCCTAACTGAAGCACAACTCACATTTAAAAGAGCAGCTGAAATTGCTGTGTCTATGGAAACAGCAGCCAGAGATGCAATTGAGTTGCAATCAGGAATGAAAGAGAACATGAACAAAATTGTACTGCCTAATGGAAACCTGCCTGGCTGAACAAATTGTGTTGCCATTGTGGCAGAGGCTCACAAACACCAGACCAGACCAATGCAGGTTTAAAGGTGAAACTTGCAAAAAATGCATCAAAGTAGGACATGCACAAAGAGCATGTTGGGCAGGCAAAAATAAATGTACTGCACAGGGAAAAGAGCAAGATAAAAGGTCAAAACGAGCACTAATCTGCATGCTGTTGATAAAAAATGTTGAGAGTGACACTGGACCGTGTAGCCTTGAGACTTACAATGTGAAAACAACGGACAACTAATATGGCGTATACCAGAAACGAATGGCAAATTAATTCAAAACGGAATTGAACACTGGTTCAGCTGTTTCAGTCACTCCACAAAAATAAGTTTGAATGGCAATTCAAAGATACTAAACTGAAGGCTGCAGATATCCAATGAAGAACTTATACTGACTCCTGTGACAGTGAAATGCAACAACCAACAAGCCACATTGAGCCTGTATGTGGTAAAAGCAGGAGGGCCAGCATTGTGGATATATGAGTGGCTTAGGCAACTACAACTTGACCGGAGATCCATCCACCATTTGCACGCCACCTGACCTGCAATAGAGTCAACTGAAAACGAATTGAGAAAGGCACTGGATGATGCCACAGCAGTGTTCAAGGATGGCACTGGAAAACTCAAACATATTAAGGGTAAAATGGTGTTAAATGAAAATGCCACACCCAAATTTTACAAAGCCCGTCTGGTTTCTTATACCATTCGTGATAAAGTAGCTAGTTAGCTAGATCTCATGGAGGCTGAAGGAATTCTTTTCAAGGTTGGGTGGAGCCCACAGGCAACATCTGTGTTCCCAATAGCTAAGAAGGATGGGTTTCTTAAGATTCGTTGTGACTTTAAGGTCACCATCAACCCACTACTGAAGTAGATCCATAAACTCTGTCTAGGATAGAGGACATCTTCACAAACCTTTCTGGATGGCAACACCAGCAAAGTGAATTTAGCTGAGGGCTACCCACAGATGGAGACAGAAGAAGAGTCCAACGTACTTCTTACAAATGCTCACAAAGGGCTCTGTCCCTATAATAGGCTAATCTTTAGAGTAGCAACTACACCTGCACTCTGGCAGAAAGCTATGGACCAGGTGCTGCAAGGTTGTACAGCACTCAATATTACCACCAAGACATCATTCTTACCAATGAGGATGACATGGAACATCTCCAAAATCTCAAGGCAGTGATAACAAGCTTAGAAGATTATGGATTCAGAGCTCAAGTAACAAATGTGAATTATTTAAACTAAGCATCATTTACTGTGGTCACACTATTGATGCTCAAGGATTACACAAGTGTGCTGAGAAAATTCAAGCAGTGACGGATGCCTCAAGTCCAAAGGACGTGTCACAGTTCCGTTCCTTTTTAGGGTTTGTCAATTACTTAACCAGGTTCCTGCCAAAAGCTTGCTACTGAACTCATTACTAGAGATTGGGAAGAAATGACAATGGACAAGGCTGTGTCCATTGGATGAGGTGGCTTTCCAAAAGGTGAAGGAAATAGAGACATGAAACACTGTACTCACACATTATGATCCACATCACCCAGTGAAGCTCGTCTGTGACAGCTCACCTTCTAGTATCGGTGCAGTCATGTCACAGGTTATGAGTGATGGAAATGAATACCCCGTAGCCTTTGTATCACGCTTCCTTACCAGTGCAGAGAAATATTACACACTGATTTACACAGAGGCCTTGAGTCTAGTTTAGGCTGTAAAACATTTCCATCAGTACCTGTATGGGAGACAGTTTACCCTCATTACTGATCATCAGCCATCAGTGTCCATTTTCAATCCACAGAAGGCTGTTCCACTAACAGCAGTGGCACGAATGCGGAGATGGGCTGTGTTTCTTGGAGGACACAATTACAAGATCGAATTCAAGAGAACAACTACCGTAATCATGGAAATGCTGATGGATTCTCCTGTTTACCCTTGGAAAAGGAAATAGCTGAAAAATTTACAAATCTTGACATAATCTCCCTAATGCAAATCAAAAATCTTCCTATTATGACAAGGATGATCCAAAAGAAAACCAGAAAAGATCCCATGCAGTCTACGGTCTACATGGCAACTCAGCAGAAATTCTAGTTCTCCCATTCTTACCAGTGCCCTTGATGGGGGTTGTCTTGTGTGGTGATTGACAATTGTTGTATCATCTAGGCTGAGGTAAAGTGTTGGAAAGGTGACATGCCAGTCATCTAGGCATGGTCAAAATGAAGTGCTAGTTTGAAGTTTTGTCTGATGGCCTGGGTTAAATCAGCAGATCGAGCAGTTCACCATGCATTGTTCAGGATCCCAACACGCCCTGAAGATGTCAAGAGCCATGCCTGCCCATCATGGGAGTGGCCTGCATTGCCCTTGCAGAAGATTCATGTGGATTTTGCCGGGCCATACAAGGCAACAAATTTCTTGGTAGCAGTAGATGCAGCTACAAAGTGGCCAGAAGAGATCCCAATAGACTCACACACTGTTGATGCGTTGAGAAGCCTCTTCTCAAGGACTGGTGTTCCAGGACACTTAGTTAATGGACCACAGATGGTTGTGGAACAGTTTCAGTCATTCCTGAAAGCGAACGGAATAAGACATTCTGCACTGTACCACCCAGCTAGAAATGGCTTGGTGGAAAGGTTTGTCCAGAGTCTATTAAATGCACTGTGAGCGATGTCAGCTGGACACACTACACTGGCACTGAATCAGAAACTCACCAACCTCCCCCTTGCAGCACACTCCACAACCAACAGCTCACCAGCTCTGCTTTTCCTGGGTCATCCCTTGCACTCACACTTGGGTCTCCTCAGGACCAACCTCAGGAGGAGTATGCAGGGCAACAGCTGAGACAAACTGAGGGCTCCTCAAACAAGGAGGTTCGATGGTTCACTCCTGGAGAAGCAGTCCTGGCTGGGGGAACAACGGGTAGGTACTGGGAATGATTAAGGACAGAAATGGACCACTCTCCCACACAGTGGAGACATCTGATGTCAATAGACAATAGACAGTAGGTGCAGGAGTAGGCCATTCGGCCCTTCTAGCCAGCACCGCCATTCACTGTGATCATGTCTGACCATACATAATCAGTACCCCGTTCCTGAAAGAACTTCTCTACGAAGGACAGGTATGGCAGCAGCGACCAGCTGACAGGGGTGTTGCGTGGAAAAGGGGCCAGACCCATCCTTCGTAGCCAGGGCGACAGGTAGAACCTGGGCACATAGTGGTACTTGGTGCCCACATACCTGGGATCCACACACAATCTGATACAGCCACACATGAAATGGCCATCAGGGTGAGGCGACATTGGGGACTTTTTTGCCCCCGTTGTCCAGGGACTTATGCATGGTGGTCCGTCTGACCCGCTCCATCTTGGATCCCCAGACGAATCTGAAGACGGCTCGGGTGATTTCCGAGCTGAAGGAGCAGGGGACTGGCCACCCCTGCGCCAAGTACAGCAGCCCTGAGAGCACCTCACACCTGATGACCAGGTTCTTGCCCGCTATCGATAGGGAGCGTCCTCCCCACAGCCCCAGTTTCTGTTTGATCTTGGCAGTCAGCTCCTGCCAGTTCTTGTTGCACGCCTCGGCCCCTCCGAACCAGATCCATCACATGTACATTGAAACGTACAGTGAAACATAATGTGTCATTTGCATTAACAACCAATTCACCCAAGGATGTGCTGGGACACACCACACATTCTGGTGCTAGCAGTTCAATGCTCAGCAGAACAACAAAGTTGTCCACACAGCTGGTGTGGAACTGTTAGTGTTAAACAGTTTGTTCCAAAAGAAAACTTCACTTTGTTGAAAATATTTCCACAGAAAAATATGTAAACACACAAGTCACTCAAACACTTAACACAGCTACAGCTATGCGTTTAAAAACCTCGCTTTGAATAAGAAACGATTCCACGGGCTCCACCCTTTCCCACGCTGAGCTTCACTCTGGCACTTTGCACAGACTGCAGACAGCCTCAGCACTGCTCAGGTTTCGAGTCACCGCTGCGGATAATATGGAGAACGTGAATTGTAGTAAGCTTTTCTTATGTATTGTTCACACAGATCGAATCATTATTCAGTGCGCTGAGGTAGAACAGAGTAAAACAATAACAATGGCAAGATTAAAATTAAAAAAGAAGTCTTGTTTGTCCAGAGATTCTGTTGATCAGTTTATCAAACCCAAACCTCAAAAGGCTTTTTTAAGTGTATTCATGGAAACAATGAATATGGTGTCAATGT
The DNA here is from genome assembly GCF_048418815.1 of Hemitrygon akajei. NCBI lineage: Eukaryota > Metazoa > Chordata > Chondrichthyes > Myliobatiformes > Dasyatidae > Hemitrygon > Hemitrygon akajei. Next base: position 181,558,382 of record NC_133130.1, on the reverse strand, counting down.
AGGAAAGTGGAACAGAAGAAGAAAATCAAAGTCAAAGTGAATTTATTATCAAAGTATGTATATGTCCTGATATCCTACCCTGAGATCCATTCCTTGCAGGCGCTTCCAGAAAAAAAGAGGAATACAATAGAATTTATGAAAAACTATACATAGAGTCTGGCAAACAACCAATAGAGAGAAAGAGAGAGTGAGGGTGAGGGGGGGGAAGGAGAGAGAGAGATTACATCTGTTATATCTTTTCCCAAATGAATATGAAAATATAATGTTTTCAACAGTGGCTGTGCTTATGTACGGAGTGTAGGAAGTGTTTGTTCCTCTGTCCGTGCCGGGGAATTCCTTCTGGGGAATGTGTAGTGTTACGTTCACCACCTCTCACTGAAGTGTGACCATCTAGCGGTTTATAAAATCGTGTGGCGTGTAGATAAGGGGAATGGTCACAGTTCTTTTCCCAAGGAAGGGGAGTTGAACAGTGGAGGATATAGATTTAAGAATAAGAATCGTATGTTGTAACATACTGACATGGAATCATATTCCATCTGGGTAGCCTCCAACTTGAGGACATGAACGTTGAAGTCTCTAACTTCCGGTAATTTCTTCACCCCTCCCCTTTCTCTCTTTCCATTCCCCTCTTACCAATTCTCTTCTCTACAGCAGCCCATCACCTCCCTTTGGTGCCCCTCCTCCTTCCCTTTCTCCCATGGTCCACTCTTCTCTCCTGTCAGATTCCTTCTTCTTCAACCCTTTACGTCTTCCAACTATCACCGCCCAGCTTCTCACTATATCACCGCTCCCCCTCACCTGGTCTCACCTGTCACCTGCCAGCTTGTACACCTCCCCTCCTCCACCTTCTCATTCTGGCTTCTTCTCCCTTCCTTTCAGTCTTGACAAAGTGTCTCGGCCTTAAACATTGAATGTTTATTCCCCTCCATTGATCTGCTGAGTTCCTCCAGCATTTAGTGTGTGTTGCTCTGGATTTCCAGCAATTATTTTTGTTTTTTAGTGTGATACATTACTGAATAAGGCCTTTGCGCTGCCCAGCAATCCCCTGATTTAATCCTAGCCTAATCACATGGGCAATTTACAATGACTAACTAATCTACCACCCAGTAGGTCTTTGGACTGTGGGAGGAAACTGGAGCACCTGGAGGAAACCTACCTGGGGAGAACATACAAACTCCTTACAGACAGCGGCAGGAATTGAACCCGTGTCGCAGATACTATAAAGTGTTGTGCTAGACTCTCTTGTGCTTATGTTGTGAACTTCGTTGATTTGTGGCAGCAAGACATAAAAATTACTATAGGTTACAAGTAAATAAAAAAGGTTGCTTTATCAACTTTATCAATCAAACTTGTGTGGATCCTATTTGCTTAATGTGTCTCCTGTGTGCCATGTACTTCACTCTAGAGCTGATTACGGAGCTCCTCGCTGTGTGCTGACAAAATCCTACTTTGCTTATTTAGGAGAGTTGCTGACTTGGGATTTCCCAACACAAGTATGGTGCCGCATGGCACCTGTATTGAATTCTGGCTTCCCGTGGCGGACGTTATCAGACTTCCTGTCAGCCCACAGGCACAGGGTCAACAAGAGAGACTGTCTCTCCAACCAGCCCAATCATTAAAAAGCTGGTCCCCAGGATCACAAGCAAAATACCGCAGACAATGGGAAACCTGAAATAAAAACTGGAAGCACTCAGTAGGTCAGGTGACAGTGGAGAAAGAATCTGAGACACCATTTCAGAACAGTAACTCTCCAGGTCCAGACATGAGGAAGTAATGCTGACATAAGTTGTAGTGTCTCTAGGCTTCTCTACGTTGCTGGAAGCATGGATCACTGGACAAAGGTAGATATCTAAATAGAATGTCCTGTACTGAAGGCAGAATCTCATGGTAGCACAATTCATAAAGGTCCACCTATGTCAGAGGTTCCCAGCCTGGGTCCGGGACCCCTTCCTTAATGGTATTGGTCCATAGCATAAAAAAGATTGGGGACCCCTCACCTATCTGGTATACTCATCTCTTAGGAGTCCTGTAACATAGAGCCATGGAATTATACAGCCCAACTTCTCCATGTCGACCATATAACCATATAACAATTACAGCACGGAAACAGGCCATCTCGGCCCTTCTAGTCTGTGCTGAAATATCTGACCAAGTTGCTCCTATTTGCCTTCACTTGGCCCATATCCCTTTAAACTTGCCTTTTAAACATTGGCACCTGTCTAAATGCATCTTTAAAGGTTACAATTGTTCCCACCTCTACAGTTTTCTCTGGCAGCTTGTTCCATGTGTCTAGTGCCCTCTGTGTGAAGAAGTTGTCCCTCAGATTTCTTTTATCACCTTTCCCCTCTCACCTTAAACATTAAGGACCTCCCCATCTGTAACATGCTCCCTCTCAATGCTACCATCGGGAGGAGGTACAGGAGCCTGAAGACCCACACTCAGTGTTTGAGAAACAGCCTCTTTGCCTCCACGAACAGATTTTTGAACAGTCTATGAACACACCTCAGTATCCCTCTTTTGTACAATTTATTTATTTGTAATGTATAGTAATTTTTAAGACTTGCAGCAACAAAACAACAAATTTCATGACGGAGGATTCTGTTTCTTAAATCTATACCCGCCACTGTTGGGATTCCCCTACCCTGGGAAGAGAACTGTATCTACCCACATCATGACTTTATAAACCTCTATACGATCACACCTATGCTCAAAGGAAAAAGTCCCAGCCTACCCAGCCTTGTCTAACTTGAGCCATTCAGTTCCGGGAGTATCTTAGTGAATCTTTTCTACACCCTTTCCAACTTAACCTAGTGGTTAGTGTAAATCCTATTACAGTTTCAGTGACCCAGGTTCGATTCCCGCCACTGTCTGTGAGGAGTTTGTACGATCTTCCCGTGACCATGTGGGTTTCCTCCTGGTGCTCTGGTTTCCTCCCACATTCCAAAGATGTGTGGTTTAGTAGATTAATTGGTCACATGGGCGTAATTGGGTGACGTGGGCTCATTGGACCTGAATGGCCTGTTACTGTGCCGTATCTCTCTAAATAAATTAATTAACATCAACCTTCCTATCGTGGGATAGCCAGAACTGTGATTGTGTACACACACTCTGAACACGGTAAGTGGAACAAGTGAAAGTCTTGTCAGTGTGAAAAACCTTCCTTCAAACTCCAACTTTGCTTCTCCCTGCGAAGGTGCCACGAACCTGAATATTTCCAAGGTTTCCAAATGTTTGTAGCTTAAGAATTGGTGTTGGCCACTTGTCCCCTGACGCCTGCTACAACATTCATCAGGATCCTCAGTTATCATCCACCTCAGTAACACTTGGCTGCCCTCTTCCAGACATCTGTTGAAGTGTGTGTTGAATTAACTCATTCACAGCTCTGAGGGAGAATTCAAACCTTCCTTGTAAAGAAATATCTCCTCCTTTCTGACCTGACTGATTTTTATTCTGAAACTGTAATCACTGCTCTCTAGATCCCTGGAGGGAAGATTCCTCCCTGACAAGCAGTGTAAGAATTAGTTCTTCAAATGAGATCTCTTGATTATTTGCTCTTTCTAGCAAATTTCTACAGATGGGCCATGGAAAATGTTCTAACTTGTACTATGGTCCGGTTTGGAAGGGCCAATGTATAGGATCTGAAGAAGCTGCAGAGGGTAAACTCACTGACTCCATCATGGGCACTAGCCTCCCCAATATCAAAGACATTTTCTAAAGGCGATGCCTCAAAAAGCCAGCATCCGTCATTAAGGACCCCATCACTCAACTGATTCCCTCTTCTCACTACTATCATCAGAGAGGAGGGACAGAAGCCCGAGGATACACACACAGTGATCAGGTTTCTGAATGGACAATGAACCGATAAACACTACCTCACTGTGTCTGCACTACTTATTTATTGTTTGTACACAGTGGCCTCTTTATCAGGTACACCTGCTCGTTAATGTAAATATCTAATCAGCCAATCACATGCCAGCAACTCAATGCATCAAAGCATGCAGACATGGTCAGGAGGCTCAGTTGTTGCTCAGACCAAACATCAGAACGGGGAAGGAATGTGATCTAAGTGACTTTGACTGTGGAATGATTGTTGGTGCCAGACGGGGTGGTTTGAGTACCTCAGAAACTTCTGGTCTCCTGGGATTTTCACGCACAACAGTCTCTAGATTTACGGAGAATGGTGCAAAGAGAACATCCAATGAGTGGCAGTTCTGTGGGTGAAAATGCCTTGTTAATGAGAGAAGTCAGAGGAGAATAGCCAGACTGGTTCAAACTGACAGGAAGGTGACAGTAACTCAAATAACCACACATTACAACAGTGGTGTGCAGAAGAGCATCTCTGAACGCACAACACGTCCAACCTTGAAGTGAATGGGCTACAGCAGAAGACCATGGACATACTCACTGTGGCCACTTTATCAGGTATAAGAGGTACCCAACTTTCTTAATGTAATTTAGAGTACAGTATATTTTATGGATTGCACTGTACTGCTGCAGCAAAAGAACAAATTTCCTGACACTTGTCAGTGTTAATAAACCTGTTCTGAATCTGATTCCAGCACTCTCTTGGCCACTTTCCCGTTTTCCAATCACTCAGAAAACATTCATTTAAAAATTCCCATCCAGGTCCCCTTTCATCCGCAATCTCCCCCTCCCTATCCTTCTGCACCTCGCCAACATTGGACTCCGGATCCCCCGAGGTTCAAACTTTCAGCTGTAAATGCCCCTGAGCTCTGGAAATCCCTCCTCAACTCATTCTGCCTCCCTTCTTTCTGATGCTTCTTATTTGACTAGGCCTTTAATCTTCTGTTGAGATCACCTTCTGGCCTTAGGGTCCGATTTTGTTTGATCACACCCTGGGAAGCACCTTGGGATGATTTACTATTGTAAAACTGCTCCAAGACAATTACCTGTGTGCTCACATTGTAACCTTGGCTGGCAGCCCCACAGACGGGAAGAATCAACTCAATCTGTTTACATTCCAGAGCTTGTATTCTGCAAACAATATATTCCTGACTTTGAACTTTCAAAGCACAATCCAACTTGCCATCTTGTGAGAACCTCCTCTCATAACTGCTCCAAGTTTATTGTCATTCAACCATACACATACACAGCTAAAAAAAGCAGCATTCCTCTGGGTCCATGGTGCAGGACACAGTGTCACAAAATAAGATTAGCACAAGTCCCTGAGTGACACGGCTTGGATCTGTTACTATCTTTTATCCTCGATGGTCACCTCATAGTCTCACTGCGAGCGTGAGTGGACAAGATGTTTCTTAATCGACAAGCCCTTTGCTCCTCTGGTAATAGCAAATGTTTCAGCTATATAAAGCTTTGGACAGGCCCACACTACGGAGCTCTGGTCACCCCATTACAAGGACGTGGAGGCTTTGGAGAGGTTTACCAGGATGCCACCTGGATAAAAGGGTAGGAGCTTTGAGCACAAGAGATTCTGCTGTTACAAATGTGCCACAACTCTGAGGGGCCGAAGGGTACAAAGTAGCCCCCTCCTTTTTGAGAATCGCAAGATCGCTAGTAATTCGGGTCTGGGACCCAGGAAATGAGAGAGAGACGTCCAGAATACACAGGTTTTGGAATGTGTCCTGGCCTCAGCAAGACAAAGCCACGGATAACGGCCATTGTCTCTTGGAGACGGAATTGTGTATTGAGTACTGTACTATTCATTGAAGCCCCTCAGGGGGATGACCAGAGTGGGCTGGTTGAGGGATTGCATCATCCCAACCTGACTGACATCTGAGACCCCGTGAGTAAGGATAAAAGAGGGTCTGGGGAACAACCCCTTTAGACGCACCAGGAGAAACGTATGAGACTGGTGGGGACTTGTGTGTGTGTCCATCCTTGCCCGGATGACAAGTCTTCCACAGAACGGCCTCGCTAAAGGACGAATACGGATCAAGATCGGATAAAGGAAAGCCGGCAAGTTTCAAAAATCTGTCTCTCTCCAACTAAAAGGCTGCAGCCTGCATGAACTGAGTGACTTTTATATTTCCATCAGACAATACATTATCCACAGACAACGATAGAGCTATTTCTTATTGATTATTATTATACCCACACTTTTAAATTTAGTATTGACGACGTATATTACCTGTATGTTTGCATTGATATTATTTTTGTGTATTTTTACTAATAAATACTGTTAAAAATAGTACCATCAGACTTCAACAGACCTCTCTATCTTTGCTGGTAAGTGACCCAGTTACGGGGTTTGTAACAACTTGGGGGCTCGTCTGGGATTTGATACCAAATTGGAGGGCCAGTGAATCGGGCTTGTAAGTCCAAACTTGGATCTGGTTGCGCGGGTAGCCAGACGGGAAACCAGCAAAGATGGACGTGGGTGAATTTATAGAAAACCCGACTCTGGAGGCGTTAGAGGCGGCCACCAAATCAGACTTGATAAATTTGGCGAAGGGCTTAAACCTCGCAGAGGTGAGGTTGTCAATGAAAAAGTGGGAGGTGTGGAGGGCCATAACTCAGTATTATATTGTGAAGAATGTGTTTTTGGCTGAGGTATTGGAAAATATCCCTGAAAAGGTACCAGCTAGTGGGACGGCTCAGTTAGAGTTGGAGAAATTGAGGCTGGACGCCGAACAGAGGAAAAGGGAGCATGAGCTCCAGCTAAAGGAGTTAGAGGTGAAAAGGGAGCAGGACAGAGCTGAGAAACAAAGGGAGCATGAGCTTCAGTTAAAACAGCTGGAAGCAGCTGAAAAGGAGAAGGAAAAGGCCGAGAAGGAGAGGGAGGCAGAGAAACAGAGGCAACATGACTTGGAGATGGAGAAGTTAAGGCAAGAGCGAAGAGTTCAAGGGTCAGACCGAGAGGAGCGGTTTAATGTTAGTCGGGAGTTTAGGTTAGTACCTCCGTTCGAGGAAACGGATGTTGATAGTTATTTCTTGCATTTTGAAAAGGTGGCAGTGAATCAGAAGTGGCCCAAAGAGCAGTGGGTGGCATTGTTACAAAGTGTATTAAAAGGGAAGGCACAACGGGCATATGCGGCGTTGTCCATGGAGGAGGAGGAGTCTGAGAATTATGAGAAAGTAAAGGAGGCCATTCTTCAGACCTACGAATTGGTACCTGAAGCCTATAGACAAAAGTTCAGAAATTTAAAGAAAGGGTGGAATCAGACATATACCGAGTTTGCCTATGAGAAGGGTGTGCTCTTGGACCGTTGGTGCACCGCAGAGATAGTGGAAGAGGATTATTGGCGTCTCAGGGAGTTAATTCTGATTGAGGAATTTAAAGGTTGTGTTTTGGATGATATCCGGATGTATTTGAATGAGAAACCGATTAAGTCCATCTCTGAATTTGCTAGGTTCGCAGATGAATATGCCCTAACCCACAAGACAAAGTTTTCCTCGAATAAAAGTTACCAGAGAGACCGTGGGAACAGTAGAGAAAGTCCGCCGGCTGAGGCAGAGGTCACGCCGGGAGCTAGTGGTAAGATTGAGGAGGAGAGGCAAGACGGCAGGAGAGGTCCTGGCTTGACCTGTTTTAATTGTGAAAAGGTGGGTCATATTGCATCTAGGTGCCTTGCTCCGAGGAAGGAGACAGGAAAATGGAAAGCAGCAGTCCCTACAGGATGTGCTGTGGTGATCAGTAAATCGACGAGAGAGCCCCAGGTAGACAGAGTACGAGAAGGGTCTGAGAAATGTATTTCAAAAGGAACCGTGTCTGTGAGAGAGGGAGACACACCAGTTCCAGTGTGGATCTGGAAAGACACGGGAGCTGAGCTGTCATTGATTAGCAGTAAGGTACTAGATTTTGGTCACCAGACTGGAATGGTAGCTTTGAGAGGAATAGGAAAAGGGACAGAAACGGTGCCCTTGCATAGGATTATTATAAATTGTGAGCTGGTATCTGGACCAGTTGAAATAGGGGTGCGATCAGAATTCCTGAGAACTGACGTGGACGCCTTCTTGGTAACGATTTAGCCGGTGGTAAGGTTTGGTCAGCAATGAAGCTGCCGAGCCAGCCTGTGAGTGTTGAGGTCCCGCCCCTAGATTCCAGGATCTATCCTGCATGCGCGATCACTCGCAGCATGTCGAGAAAGGCAGCTGAGAAAGAGACCAGTTTAAATCCGGCCAGTATCGATTTGGCTGAGACGTTTTTACCGACCCTGTACCAAGAGGGGTTAGAGGGTGGTAAAACGGAGAATAGGAAAGTGAAAGAGAGTAAGGGTGAGGAGGTAGTCCTGCCCTTAGCGAGGAGAAAATTTATAGAGGCATGAAGTAAAGATGAGAAACAGATAAGGCTGTTAAAAGGTCCAGGGTTGGACATGGATGATCTGTCTGGTTTGGCAGAACTGTTTGAAGAAGTTGAAAATTCTAAATGCGTTCCCGATAATGAAATGTGGGCAGTCCTAGATGAAAAGGATGCCATTACCTTGAAGAAGTCTGCTGGGTTGGCAGATGAGGTTGTTTCAGCCCGCGGGGTTGAGTTTACTCCGGAAGGGAGTTGCCCAGAGAGTAGTTGGGAGGATCAGGGGAATTTAGAATTTGAAAAGGGTACGGGTATTGAAAGCCTGGAAGAGGCAAATATCCCGTTTGAGTGTGTTCAAGATGTGGATGCACGAGGTACTGAACCTAGTAATGGAGCTCAGAAAAAGTCTGAGGTATTTGATTCAGTTGAAAAGGAATGCAGTCCTTGTGGGTCAGATGGACTTGGTTCAGTGAAGAAAGGGTTAACCTTGGTAATAGTGGGAAGTGAGAATTCCCAGTTGTTTGTGCTCGAAGGTGTGTTAAATGTTAATGAGGAGATAAAAGGTGGTGAGGTGAATATTATTATTGAAGGAAAAGGGAAAAGTGTAGTTCCTAAATTGAATGAAGAAACTTTAAAGTCTGGATTGATGTCAGAAGCAGCAACCAGGCTACAGAGACAATGGTTTGGTAACGCGGTGCCTGCGAATCAATTATAGGTTGAGTTGGAATGTAAAGGTGCCCCACACGCTATTGTTATTCACGAGTGTGCTGTGAAGAGGCAGAATTCGAAATGCTGTTTGAACAAAGAGGGATCGCTTGCAGATCTTAAATTGAGAACTAATAGCATGAAGGGTCCTGAAGAGAAAACTAGCAACTTGCTTAAACTTAAAGAATTGTGTGGAAATTCAGAAAATGGTCTAAGTTTGGAACACATTGTTGATAAAATAACTCCTATGAAAGGAGCATGCGAAAGCCTATTCCACACTAGTATACAAGTTGACCACGTGGGAGTTAACTGGAAATGGGGCGAGGGTTGACGGGATGCCACTTTAAATAACAGGATCCGGTTTTAAGGGATTTCGACAAAGCATGTGAATAATAAAGACAACCCCATGGAAGATTGACTGTTAAGTTTGAAAGTAAAATAAAGATTAGTATTTGCATGAACTTTTGTAATATACACGTAAACTAAGATCACAACTCTTTAGTTTTTGTTTGCTGAAGAAAAGGAATAAAAATAGGTGGTTATTAAATTGGGGTCTGATGCTACAAGACTTTAGTAAGGTACAAGATGTTAAGATATTAAAGGAAGTGACAATGTAATCGTTAACTGTTTGGATGCTGAATTGAATGTATAACTGTATTACTCTGTAGTGAAAAAAAAACTCTTTTGTATTGTGTTAGATTCTAAAATCCTGTAAGACTGTATTAATCCATTTTTACTGATGGCAAAAAGGCTTTGAAGGAAGGGGGTGTTACGAATGTGCCACAACTCTGAGGGGCCGAAGGGTACAAAGTAGCCCCCTCCTTTTTGAGAATCGCAAGATCGCTAGTAATTCGGGTCTGGGACCCAGGAAATGAGAGAGAGACGTCCAGAATACACAGGTTTTGGAATGTGTCCTGGCCT
>NC_133130.1:177106038-177266038 GCF_048418815.1 Hemitrygon akajei | reverse complement strand
ATTGGCAAAAGGGATACAGAGCTGGAGAAGGGAAAGGATCATGGGATGGGAGGCCTAGGGAGAAAGAAAGGGGGAAGGGAGCACCAGAGGGAGATGGAGAGCAGGCAAGGAGTGATTGTGAGAGGGGCAGAGAGAGAAAAATGGGGGGGGGGGGAATAAATAGATAGATAGATAAATAAGGGATGGGGTAAGAAGGGGAGGAAGGGCATTAACAGAAGTTAGAGAAATCAATGTTACAGCTTGGCATTTAACACCACACTGAAATAAATTTTACTTTGAACTTTGTACTTTGAACTTTGCTTGCATTTACCCTATCTACACACCTCATCATTTTGTATACCTCTATGAAATTTCCCCTCATTCTCCTACGCTCCAGGGAATAAAGCCCTAACCTATTCAACTTTTCTCTCTAACTCAGACCCTCAAGTGCCGGCAATATCCTTGTAGCTTTTCTCTGTATTCTTATTGATTTCTTTCCTCTGGGCAGCTGACCAGAATGGCACGCAGTACCCCAGAATCTAATACAACTTCAGCATAACATCTGAGCTCCTGGACTCACGTGGACACTTCCTGAAGTGTTCTCGGTGACGCTGCTTCCACCACTCTCTCAAGCAGTGCACTCCAGGTGCTCGCCTGCTCCCCCTCAGATACCCTCGCAGTCTCTTACCCCTTTCCTTACTGCAGCAGAAACTCCAGCTGCTCAAACTCTCAGCCTGGCAACGAAAGCTCAGCCTAAGTCGACGACGGACAGCACTTGACAGAATCTTGTGGTGTTATGGAAGGTTGAAAGCCTGAACAAAAGAAAGGTGAAAGGTCATTGACCTGATGTTCTACGCTTGTTCCCTTCTTCTTCTGCTTCGGCTGTCCGTCGATTTCGATGTTGACTGTGCTGAGAGTGAAGGGACGTTTATGGGCCACAAGACCAGCACACCATCCAGAAACTCCACTCCAACACGCCTTGCACAGCGATGAATGGTGTCGTGCCCCCACCATACAGTCTCTCTGGGCTTCCAAGTCTGACGCTAAGTGGTACACAGGAGTGTAGCAGACTTGGCGGATAAGGAAGCTGCCCCGCAGTGACAGCCACCTAGCCTGGTGATGCCATCTGTTGACCAGCACTCTGGTTCCCCCGCACGCCACCAAGGTGGCTGTACCATTGACCCTTCTGGATTCATCTGCCACAGACACCATCAGATGCCCTGCTGCCGGCGTTCTCTATGTTTGTTACACCCTCTACTGAGACGGCCTGACAAGCTGAATGTTTCTAGCTTTCTTTTCTTGCCAGAAGATGCTGTATATGGCAGGTTCTCCTGAACTGTTCCCTTGAGTTGAGTACCACTGCAAGATTTGCACACTTGGACACAGCAGACAGTCTTTGTCTGAAGCAGCTGATCTTCAATAAACCACAAACATGGTATAATCCTGTGACATCATCACCATCGCTATGTGCCGTGTCGTATAACGCGGGCAATCATGGTCCGTGGCCATGACTGATCTTGGCAAATCTTTCTCCAGAAGTGGTTTGCCATTGTCTTCTTCTGGGCAGTGTCTTTACAAGACAGGTGACCCCTGCCATTATCAATACTCTTCAGAGATTGTCTGCCTGGTGTCAGTGGTCACATAACCAGGACTTGTGATATGCACCAGCTGCTCATATGACCATCCACCACCTACTACTATGGTATCACGTGACTCAGATTGGGGGCTAAACAGGTGCCACACCTTGCCCAAGGGTGACCTGCAAGTTAGCGAAGGGAAGGAGCACCTTACACCTCCATTGCTAGAGGTGTATCTCCACCCGCCATTCTAAATTCTGTGACACCTTATCTTAAAAGTTTTCCTAGGTAGCTACTAGACATCCACCTCAATACAAACTTTTCAAAAGGGAAGATTGTTATGCAAATATAATTACACCAAAGATATCATAGAGTTACAGAATCATGGAAGACTACAGCACAGCAACAGACCCTTCAGCCCTTCTAGTCTGGTCTAATCTATTAACTTGCTTAGTCCCATCAACCTGCACCTAGACCATGGCTCTACATACATCTGCCGTCCACGTGCCTCTCCAAATTCCTCTTAAATGTTGAAATCAGATCTGTATCCACAACTTTTCTGGCAGCTAGTTCCACGCTCTCACCACCTTCTGAGTGATGTATTGATAAATGTTTAGATACATCCAAAAATGCAGCTTTAATATAGGTCACATTGCAAGAAGTTCTCCCTGTGACTGCACAGATTTCCTCTGGGTGCTCTGGTTTCCTCCCACATTCCAAAATCATACGGGTTAGCAGATTAACTGGTGACGTGGGCAGTTGGGCAGCCCAGGCTCGTTGGGCCGGAAGGGCCTATAAATTAAAATAAAAAATAATTAAGGTCACTCATTCCTGTTTCTCTATTGTGTCTTCATTGCCATGTGCACATGATCAAAATTCAAAGTGAATTTTATTACCCAAGTACACACATGTCACCATTTACAATCCTGAGATTAATTTCCCTGTGAGCATACTCAGCAAATCTATAGAATAGTAACTATAAAAGGATCAATGAAAGATCAGCCAGAGATGAAAGGTCAAGCAGATATCAGATCATTCACTGATGCCTCTCAAGATCTGGTGCAAGATTGCCTCGTTACCGAGCAGTCTGCTAAACATCCACAACTTCCTACTTCAATGCTGGTGGTGAGCTAACTGCAGTCTCTTTCAGGTCAGTAGTATCATGCACCTTGCATTTTCACCATCGATGCCAGTGAAACTCAGAGCTCATCTTGTGGGTGTGAGCAGCAGGAGCATTTCTTATCTCTGAGCAAACCGCGGGCTGAAATTCTCTACGCCAGCCACGTTGTGTTTGCTAACAGAGCCTGGTACATACCTCAATTTCTAAATTACAAAATAAACTTAATTCATAATAGAAATATTCACATGAATAAACCACACAGCTCCTTTTCGTTCTTACGTTCGTAGGCACGAGGGTCAACCTAGTCAGGCGTTTACCACTGAGGTTGGGTGAGACTAGAACTAGAAGTCATGGGTTAAGGGTGAAAGGTGAAATGTTTAAGGTGTAATTGATGGGGGACATCTTCACTCAGAGGGTGCTGAGAGTGTGGATTGAGCTGCCAGTGCAAGTGTGGATGAGGGTTCGATTTTAACATTTAAGAGAAGTTTGGATGTAAATGATGGCAGTGGTTTGGAAGGCTATGATCAGGTGCAGGTCAATGGAACTAGGCCACATAATAGTTCAGCATGGACTAGAAGGGCCGAAGGGCCTGTTTCTGACCTAGTGCTCCATGACTCTATAGCAATGCGTTACAGACACATCCAGAAAGTCATGAGGCATGGGATCAGTGGAACCTTGGCTGTTTGGATAAAAAATTGGCTTACAGGAAGAAAGCAGAGGGTAGTAGTGGAAGGAAAGTATTCTGCCTGGAGGTTGGTGACTAGTGGAGTGCCGCAAGGATCTTTCCTGGGACCCCTGCTCTTTGTGACTTTTATAAATGACCTGGATGACGAGGCGGAAGGATGGGTGAGTAAGTTTGCAGATGACACGAAGATTGGAGGAGTTGTGGATGGAGCTGTAGGTTGTCGAAGGTTGCAAGAGGATATAGACAGGATGCAGAGTTGGGCAGAAAAGTGGCAGATGGAGTTCAATCCAGACAAGTGTGAGGAGATGCATTTTGGAAGGACAAATTAGAAGGCTGAGAACAGGGCTAATGGTCGGTTACTTAAGAGTGTGGACGAACAGAGGGACCTCGGGGTTCAAATCCATACATCCCTCAAGGTCTCTGCACAGGTTGATAGGATAGTTAAGAAGGCCTATGGAATGCTAGGCTTCATTAATAGAGGGATTGAGTTCAAGAGTAGAGAGGCCATGTTGCAACTCTACAAATCTCTGGTGAGACCATACTTAGAGTATTGTGTTCAGTTCTGGTCACCTCATTATAGGAAGGATGTGGAAGCTATGGAGAGGGTGCAGAGGAGATTTACCAGGACATTGCCTGGATTGGAAAATAAGTCTTACGAGGCAAGGTTAGCAGAGCTGGGACTTTTCTCTTTGGAGTGTAGAAGAATGAGAGGGGACTTGATAGAGGCCTACAAGATTATGAGAGGCATAGATAGGGTGGATAGTCAGCGCCTGTTTCCCAGGGCACCAATAGCAAACAAATTTAAGGGAGGCAAGTTTAGGGGAGACATCAGGCGTAAGTTTTTTACACAGAGGGTTGTGGGTGCCTGGAATGACTTGCCAGGGATGGTGGTGGAGGCTAAAACATTAGGGGTATTTAAGAGCCTCTTGGACTGGCACATGGATGAAAGAAAAATAGAGGGTTACGGGGTAGTGTGGGTTAAAGGAATATATGGGTCGGCACAACATGGAGGGCCGAAGGGCCTGTACTGTGCTGTAGTATTCTAGTGTTCTAGACTTACTTACTGCCTGTTAAGGCAGCAATGAAGGTCATCCATCTCTGGCAGTGTTCAACTCTTCCTTCAGCATGTCAGCAGCATCCTCTCGGTTTTCACCAAGTAAGCCCCGGGTAAAGACCCAGAGATACCGTCACACACAGATCTAGAACGGTTCTTCATTGCTGCTTCCATAACAGTTTTGTTTCACCAGTCAGGATTCTTAGCCCTGAGCTGAACCCCCTGATCTGGAGGACTGGTAGACCTCTCTTAGTCTGGCTTCTACCCTTTGACCTGTTCGGTATGGGTGACCCTACCAAGAGACAAACCGCAAAGCCCTGGCTCTAGCCAACGTCGCTCTCCAGGTCGCTAAGGCATGCAAGCCTCCAAGCCACGACAAGTTGTGGTCCTCTTCGAGGGACGATGTGTTAAGTATTGTTAATTTACATTATAAAACTATGGAACCATTGCCAATCATGTGACCTGCAAGTTGACAATTTTATTTATAACAGTCTGCTTTACAAGGGCAGTGTTGCGGAAACCAGTGCAAACCAGGGACTGGTTTCTCCAATTCTGAGAACAAGGCTGCCCACCTTTTGGTACTGTGACCTGAGGTTTTCATAATTTGTGGGTTCCCATGGGCAGCTGATTTCCTGCCAGGATGGCCTATAATGACCTGGTGACCAAGTCCCGATGGTCATAGCTAACCACTATCACTACCGCGTGGCTGTACCCCATGATCACAGATAAACTCCTTTACATTCCTCAATGCGTTGCGCCCGGTAGGGCAGCGACACTTGTCAACTAACCCCAGCCTGACTGTTGCTGATTTGATAAGACCCAAACAAAGCATTTTGTTGCATGTTTCAATGTACATGTGACATATAAAGCTAATCTTTAAAAATACCATTGCACTCAAAACTTCAACTTGCCTTGCCTTAAGGCTTTGGCCTTGGAATTGGAATTGGAATTGGAATTGGTTTATTGTCACATAATCGAGAGACAGTAAAAAACTTGCATACTAGTCATAAAGATCAGATCATTACACAGTGAACTGAGGTAGAAAAGCAGGATTAGAAAGGTTATGGGTCAAATGCAAGAAAAGGAGCATCTCAGTGAGCTTGGACCAGTTTTGCCAAAGGTCCTGTTTCTGTCCTGTTTAATTATGGACTTGCAATGGAATTAGAACTAAAAGCCAAGGGTAAACCATGACATAGTAGGGCACGTCTTACTGATGCTTGCATAATAATTGACTCTCTGTCATGTTTCAAAAAGGCATTATCAAAAGGAAATCAAATTATTCTGGCAGGTGTAGTTAAAATATTCAACTGCAGTAAACTTCCGACCAAAAAGTTTTCCAGACAATTGGATGTTACTCATGTACATTTATTATAAGGCCATAAAACCATAAGATATAGGAGCAGAATTAGGCCATTTGGCTCTTCGAGTCTGCTCTGCAATTTCATCATGGCTGATCCATTTTTCCTCTCAGCCCCAGTCTCCTGCCTTCTCCCTGTATCCCTTCATGCCCTGACCAATCAATAATCTATCAACCTCTGCCTTAAATATACCCAATGACTTGGCTCCCACAACCACCTGTGGCAAAAAATTTCACAATCAGCACTCTCTGGCTAAAGAAATTCCTCATCTCCGATCTAAATGAATGTCCTTCTATTCTGAGGCTGTATCCTCTTGTTTTAGACTTCTCCACCATAGAAAACATCCTCTCCACATCCACTCTGTCAAGACCTTTCACGATTCAATAGGTTTCAATTAGGTCACCCCTCATTCTTCTGAATTCAGGTAAATACAGGCTCAGAGCATTCAAACGCTGTTCACATGACAAGCCGTCCAATCCTGGATTCATTTTTGTGAACATCTTTTGAACCCTCTCAAATGTCAGCACATCCTTTCTAAGATAAGGGGTCCAAAACTGCTCACAATACTCCAAGTGAGGACTCACCAGTGCTTTATAAAGCCTCTACATTATATCCTTGCTTTTATACTCTAGTCCTCTTGAAATAAATGCGAACATCACATTTGCTTTCCTCATCACAGACTCAATCTGCAATTTAACCTTTAGGGAGTCCAGTACAAGGACTCTCAAGTCCCTTTGTGCCTCAAATTTTTCAATTTTTTTCTCCTTTCAGAAAATAGTCAACCCTTTAATTTCTTCTACCAAAGTGCATGACCGTACACTTCCCGACACTGTATTCCATCTGCCATTTCTTTGCCCATTCTCCTAACCGGACGATGCTGAGGATGTTCTACGAGGCTGTGGTGACCAGTGCTATCATGTTTGCCGTTGTGTGCTGGGGCAGCAGGCTGAGGGTAGCAGACACCAACAGAATCAACAAACTCATTCGTAAGGCCAGTGATGTTGTGGGGGTGGAACTGGACTCTCTGACGGTGGTGTCTGAAAAGAGGATGCTGTCCAAGTTGCATGCCATCTTGGACAATGTCTCCCATCCACTCCATAATGTACTGGTTAGGCACAGGAGAACATTCAGCCAGAGACTCATTCCACCGAGATGCAACACTGAGCATCATAGGAAGTCATTCCTGCCTGTGGCCATCAAACTTTACAACTCCTCCCTCGGAGTGTCAGACACCCTGAGCCAATAGGCTGGTCCTGGACTTATTTCCACTTGGCATAATTTACTTATTATTATTTAATTATTTATGGTTTTATATTGCTGTATCTCTACACTATTCTTGGTTGGTGCAACTGTAACAAAACCCATTTTCCCTCGGGATCAACAAAGTATGTCTGTCTGTCTGTCTGTCTATCCTTCTGTAGCCTCTCTACCTGCCCCTCCAGCTATCTTCATATCATCTGCAAACTTTGCAACAAAGCCATCAATTGACATATAATATAAAAAGAATCAATCCCAACACAGATACCTGTGGAACATCGCTAGTCTCCGACAGCCAGTCAGAAATGGCTCCCATTAATCCCACTCTTTGCCTCCTCCCAAACAGCCACTGCTTCACCATGCTGGAATCTTTCCTGTAATACGATGGGCTCATAGCTTGTTAAGAAGCCTTGTGTGTGGTACCTTGTCAAAGGTCTTCTGAATATCCAAGTACACAATGTCAACTGATTCTCCTTTGTCTATCCTGCTTATTACTTCTTCAAAGAATTCCAACAGATCTGTGAGGCAAGATTTTTTCTCTTGAGGAAACCATGCTGACCATGTCCTGATTTATCATGTGCCTCCAAGTACCCTGAAATGACATCTTTAACAATTGACCCCAACGTCTTTCCAACCATTGAGGTCAGATTAACTAGCCTATAATTTCCTTTCTTCTACCTGTCTTCCTTCTTGAAGAGTGGAGTGACATTTGTATTTTTCCATTCCTCTAGAACCATGCCAGAATTAATTGATTCTTGAAAGATCATTACTAATGCCTCCACAATCTCTTCAGCCACCTTTTTCAGAACACTAGGATGTACGCCATTTGGTCCAGGTGACTTATCTACCTTCAGACCTTTCAGTTTCCTGAAGACCTCTCTCTAGTTGCGGTAACTTCACACTTCATGAACCCTGACAACTGGAACTTCCACCATAATGTTAATGTCTCCCGTTGTGAAGACTGATGCAAAATACTTTTTCAGCTCATTTGCCATTTTGTTGTCCCCTTTTACTACCTCTCCAGCATCATTTTCTAGTGGTCCGATATCCACTCTCACCTCTCTTCTACACTTTATGTATCTGAAGAAACTTCTAGTATCCTCTTTAGCATTACTGGCTTGCTTGCTTTTGTATTCCATCTTTACCTTCTTAATAATGTTTTTAGTTGCTTCCTGTTGGTTTTTAAAAGCTTCCCAATCCTCTAACTTCCCACTAACCTTTGCTCTATTATATGCCCTTTCCGAAGGGTCTCGGCCCGAAACGTCGACAGTGCTTCTCTCTATAGATGCTGCCTGGCCTGCTGCGTTCCACCAGCATTTTGTGTGTGTTCTTTGGCTTTTATGTTGGCTTTGACTTCTCTTCTTACCCACAGTTGTATCACCTTTCCTTTAGAATGCTTCTTCCTCTTTGGGATGTATATATCCTCTGCCTTCTGAATTGCTTCCAGAAATTCCAGCCATTGCTGCTGGAAGTATCCCTTCTGATTCAAGATCCTGATGGTTGAGGGGTAATAACTGTTCCTGGATCTGGTGGAGTAGGTCCTAAGGCTCCTGTACCTTCTTCAGAAAGAGAAGAGTTTGAGCTAGGTGGTAGGGGCCCTTTCCTGTGACAATGCTCTGCGTAGATGTGCTCAATGGTGGGGAGGGCTTTACTCGTGATGGACTGGGCCATATCAACTACTTCTTGTAGGATTTTCTTAGTGTATGTATAGTTTATTTGTGTGAATTCTATTTGTATATTTTTATCCCTGTAAATGCCTGCAAGGGAATGAATCTCAAGACAGTATGTGGTAAAATATACATAATACTGCAACAATAAATTAACTTTGAACTTCGAACTTTTGAATGTTGAACTGGTCCATGCTGACCAAGATGGCCTCGTCCAGGGTGCAGGGCTCAGAGGAAGGTCATGGAAACATTGGGGCTGGTGGGATAAATACAAGGTGGCTAAGAACAGCATTGAAGTCTGATTTTGATACAGGCCAACAGGCATTTGAAGCAATACAGAGAGAAACAAGATAAAAGAGAGGATATGAAATACTTGCTGGCGTGGATTACAGACCCTCTAACGGTGGTGATGCTTATGGAGAGAGAATTAATGAAACATTATGTGATATCCACAGGGGACATTAGACCCCATGCAGGTTGGGCTAATCAAACTGGCAACTCAATGATGAGTTCATAGCTACCTCTAGGTACTTTTCTCAATCAATATTTCATGGAGCCCACTATGAAGGCAAGCTATTTTAAAATTAGATTCAGGTTTAATATCACTGGTATATATCGTGAAATTTGTTTACCTTGAGGCAGCAGTACAATACAATACAGGATAAATATAGAGAAAAAACTGAATCACCATAAGTATATATGGGTATATTAAATAGGTGAATTAAATAAGTAGTGTAAAAACAGAAATTTTAAAAAGTAGTGAGGTAGTGTTCATGGGTTCAATGTCCATTCAGAAATCAGATGGCAGAGGGGAAGAAGCTGTTCCTGAATCATTGAGTGTGTGCCTTCAGGCTCCTGTACCTCCTCCCTGACAGTAACAATGAGAAGAGGGCATGTCCTGGGTGGTGGGGGTACTTAATGATGTCCTGGATATTATGGAGGCTCGTAGCCATAATGGGTTCTGTTCCAGAGTCATAGAGAAGTACAGCACAGAAACAGGCCCTTTGGCCCAT
This sequence comes from Hemitrygon akajei, assembly GCF_048418815.1. Taxonomy (NCBI): domain Eukaryota; kingdom Metazoa; phylum Chordata; class Chondrichthyes; order Myliobatiformes; family Dasyatidae; genus Hemitrygon; species Hemitrygon akajei. Next base: position 177,256,328 of record NC_133130.1, on the reverse strand, counting down.
CTAGTCCATGCCAAAACCATTTAAACTGCCCACTCCCGTTGACCTGCAGCAGGACCATAGCCCACCATATCCCAACTATCCATTACCTAACTTCACAGCTCACTGCAGCTTGCTTCGATCCTGAGCAATAATTGTCCCACCGCCCCCGCACCAGCCGGTGATGCAGCCCATCAGAATGTTCCCCACGGTACCTTTTCTCCCCTTATCTGGTGGGATCAATCAGGAGGTACGAAGGATACAATATGATGCAATAATGACAAGCCACAAATCAGTTTAGCTATGGATACTCACAATTATGCTATGTTAGTTATGAGGGTTTTGACTCACCACGGTAGATTGGGAAATTAATTTCAAAGATAGCCAGCTGTTAACAATATAAACATTCAAGGTATGCTGTTGGAAAATAATAACTCCAATGACAACAATGATTCACCCAGCTCTAACTATGATGAGTAAGGACAGCGCGCAGTTGAAAGAGGAGGACTGTAACTCTGCCAAGAAGAACAGCAAGCCCAAGGAGGAGGAGTGTTTTAGCAAGTAGGCCAAAAAAAAAAGGAATTGTAAAGAGGGCAATATTTCATGGGAAAGTTTGTGAGAAAACAATTGTAGGAGTTGCTACATTGTCAAATATATATAAAGAGACAGATATTATGTCCCATGGAGAAAATAATAGGTGAAACTGTAGTACAAAGAGAAGGCTGTGACGTTAAACAAATGGTTTCTGTTTGTCTTCACTGTAGAAGGGTACAAAAGAAATGGAGGTCAACCAAAGGTCAAATGACAGTGAGGAACATCAGAGTCACGCAGGTCTACTTGACCACCTAGAAGCACATTTTCACTTTTTATAAAACTATTCCGGTTCCACTTTGCCCTCCCCACAATGCCAACAACTCCCCCCAGATCAGCTGTGCACCAGGGGTAGCTCCTCGGGGTGAATTAACCTACAAACACGCACCTTTGGAATGTGAACAGGAACAGTGAACATGCACAGGCACAGAGAGCTCCACACAGCCAGTACCCAAGATCAGGAGTGAACCTGCTACCAGATCATCTTCCCAGTTACGATAAAGGATTTATCCAAATTGTGGGAAGAAGCTGAAAAGTAAGTCGTGATCAGGTCCAAGTACCAGTGATGTTTACCTTGCAAAACACACTCAATTGAGATCGCTCTCAGGTTGGAGGATTTTCCATCTGGGTAGCTTCCAACCTAATGAATGAACATCGACTCCCCTAAATTCCAATCATTTCTGCCCCCTCCTCCTTCTTGTTCTTCTTTCCATTCCCCATTCTGACTCCCCCTCACTCCTCTGTTCCTCACCAGAACTTCTTGGAGGCTCTCCTCCTTTCCTTTCTTCCATGGTCCACCGTCCTCTCCTATCAGAGTGTTTCATCTTCATCCCTTCACGCCTTCCACCTATCACCTCCCAGCTTATTACTCCATTCTACCTCCCCGCTCACCTACCTTCCCCCTCACCTAGTTTCACCTGCAACCTGCCAATCTGTACTCCATCCCCTCCCCACACATTCTTATTCTGGCTTCTTCCATCTTCCTTTCCAGTCCTGAGGAAGGGTCTTAGCCCACGACAGTCAGCGGTTGTTCCTCTCTGTAGTTGCTGCTGCAGCTACAGAATCTCTCGTGTTTAATATTTACCTTGCAGTAACTTGGAAATAAGACCACAAGATTATAAGATGTAGGTGCAGAATTAAGCCATTGAGTTTGCTCCACCATTATGGCTGATCAATTTTTCCTCTCCGCCCCAACCCCCTGCCTTCTCCCTGTATTCCTTCACGCCCTGACCAATCAAGAATCTATCAACCTCTGCCTTAAAAATACCCAGTGACTTGGCCTCCACAGCCGCGTGTGGCAATAAATTCCACAGATTCACCGCTCTCTGGTCAAAGAAATTCCTCCTCATCTCCATTCTAAATGGATGCCTCTATTCTGAGGCTGTGTCCTCTGGTCTCAGACTCTTCCACCATAGGAAACATCCTCTCCACATCCACTCTGTCAAGACCTTTCACAATTCAATAGGTTTCAATGAGGTCACCCCTCATTCTTCTGAATTCCAGTCAGCGGAGACCCAGAGCTCCTCACGTGACAAGCCTTTCAATCCCAGAATCATTTTCGTGAACCTCTTTTGAACCCTCTCCAATGTCAGCGCATCCTTAAAGGGCCCAAAACTGCTCACAATACTCCAAGTGAGGCCTCACCAGTGCTTTACAGACAGACAGACAGACATACTTTATTGATCCCAAGGGAAATTGGGTTTCGTTACAGTCACACCAACCAAGAATAGTGTAGAAATATAGCAATATAAAACCACTAATAATTAAATAATAAGCTAATTATGCCAAGTGGAAATAAGTCCAGGACCAGCCTATTGGCTCAGGGTGTCTGACACTCCGAGGGAGGAGTTGTAAAGTTTGATGGCCGCAGGCAGGAATGACTTCCTATGACGCTCAGTGTTGCATCTCGGTGGAATGAGTCTCTGGCTGAATGTACTCCTGTGCCTAACCAGTACATTATGGAGTGGATGGGAGACATTGTCCAAGATGGCATGCAACTTGGACAGCATCCTCTTTTCAGACACCACCGTCAGAGAGTCCAGTTCCACCCCCACAACGTCACAGGCCTTACGAATGAGTTTGTTGATTCTGTTGGTGTCTGCTACCCTCAGCCTGCTGCCCCAGCACACAACAGCAAACATGATAGCATTGGCCACCACAGCCTCGTAGAACATCCTCAGCATCATCCGGCAGATGTTAAAGGACCTCAGTCTCCTCAGGAAGTAGAGACAGCTCTGACCCTTCTTGTAGACAGTCTCAGTGTTCTTTGACCAGTCCAGCTTATTGTCAATTTGTATCCCCAGGTATTTGTAATCCTCCACCATGTCCACACTGACCCCTTGGATGGAAACAGGGGTCACCGGTGCCTTAGCCCTCCTCAGGTCCACCACCAGCTCCTTAGTTTTTTCACATTAAGCTGCAGATGATTCTGCTCGCACCATGTATGTGTTTATAAAGTCTCAACATTACATACTTGTTTTTATATTCTAGTCCTCTTGAAATGAAAACTAACATCACATTTCCCTTCCTCACCGCCAACTCAATCTGCAAATTAACCTTTAGGGACTCCTGCACGAGGGCTCCCAAGTCCCTTTGGAGCTGGACTCCCAAGAAATGTCACACAACATTTATTAGTGGGAAGCATAACCTACTGTTCATTCTTTTTTGCTAATGTTCACTCTTCACTTCACTCTTACATCCACATCTCTTAGTGTACTGAAGTTCAACGCCGAGTGAGTGGGGCTTTTCTCTTAGCAGAGGAGGATGAGAGGCAACTTTATAGAGGTATATAAGATGATAAGAAGCAGAGGACAACCAGAGCCTTCTTCCCTGGGCAGCAATACAAGAGGCCACACTTTAAAAGTGATTGGAGGAGAGAATAGGGGTGATGTCAGAGGCAGGAACATACTGGCAGGGGTGATGGTAGAGTCCGATATATTAGGGACATTTAAGAGACTCTTAGTTCAAGTTCAAGTTCAAAGTAAATTTATTATCAAATTGCATACATGTCACCCTATACAACCCTGAGGTTCGTTTTCTTGTGGGCATTCACAGTAAGTACAAGAAACACAATAGAATCGATGAAAGACTGCGCTTGACAGGACGGACAAACAACCAAGGATACGATAAAAGGACTGCCTGATTGGCGTGGTTGATTTCATTTTCACAAATGTTTGAAGGAAGTCGGGGAGTTTTGTAGATTTTCATGTTTCTGCACTTACAGCACGACCCTGGATCCTGCCCTACTGGCCGATTTGGAAGATATCAAGCAGCAGAGTTACTGTATGCCAGAGAAAATCCCTGAGGAAATAATAAAGCTGGGAAAATTTTAACAGGTGATGACAAGATTTAAATGCCGGTGAGCAGGAGCTTAGAGTGATACTTCATGAGGTGCAGGAAACAAGCAATGCAAAAGGCACTTGATGTTGTCCACAACTCATTTTTCAGATGCTTCCTGAGATCATAATCCTTAATCAGTGCTGGACTTCCTAACCGGATAGTCAGGACACACAACCGTTCCTCCCTCCCTCCCTCCCCGTCATCCTGTGTGCTGAGCCCATTGCTGTACATGGCTGACCATCACCAACCACGAGACGGCCTACAGAGAGGAGGTGGAGGAGCTCGAGGCCTGGTGCCAGGGAAATAACCTCATCCTTAATATCAACAAGATAAAGGAGATGGTTATCGAGAACTCATACCACTCTCATCCCACCTCCCCTTTACATCAATGTAAATTAAATCAATGGCAACTGCAAGCAGTTCCAAACTCCTGGGAGTGCTCATCTCACACAATCTCTCATGGTCCCAGAACACATCCTACACAGTCAAGAAAACTCACCGATTCCTCTGTTTTCTGAGGAGGCCGAAGAGAGCTGGACTTTGCACATCCATTCTCACATCATCCTACTGACGCGCAGTGGAGAGCATCCTGACGCGCTGCATCACTGCACTGCGGTAGACAGGGAGGCTTTACGACAGGTAGTCCAAACTGCCCAAGGCATCACGGCACCAACCTACCCGCTATCAAGGGCCTATATACAGAGTGAGGCAGTGAGGCCTTCATCTGTCACGGTCAACCATGATACGCAAGCCTGGGCAGTACGATATGGAGAGCAAGCTGTTGCCCGTGTAGCCAGCTCCACTTCTCCACGCACCCGGTGAACACAAAGGAACGGCGGACACCGATACAGTTTGGTAGCAGCAGCGTCGCAGGAGTTGCCCGTCAGCGTCGAACTCAATGTAAGACTGCCTTAGGAACTCCAGCTCCAGATATTTCCCTCGGGATTTACATCCGAAGTCTTCCCCATGAGTGGGTATAGCCGCAAGGCCGTGGAGGTTTGAGATCAGGGTTTTCCTTCTCCTGGGTGAGCTGCCGACCACAGCTGATGAGCCCCATCTGCCCGAAGCGACTGGTTTTAAGGTGCCGGTAAGCTATGTTTTATCTTTCCATTGTCAGTAGAAATGTGAAGCCCAGGAGCTGGACTTGATTGTCAGAGGCTATCTGAGGCGCACCCCGTTGGGAGCATTTAATAGGCTGTGGGAGCTTGTCCCCATTACCACCCCAGGCTATAAAAAAACTTTAAGGAACCAAGGTGTCAGAAAAGGGCCAATAACATCATGAAGGATTCCACTCACATCAGGGAGGAGGCTACATTACATCCACACCAGGACCATTAGACTCAAAAACAGTTACCGGTACTTTCCCCAAGCAGTAAGGCTGATCGACACCTCCACCCACTTACCCACCCTTGCACACCCCCAACCACCACTACTTTATCATTTCCTGTCAGTCACCTCCTGTCACTCCTGTGCATGGTGTCACTTAATGGACAGACAATGCATATAAGCGATCGTATGTATTTATATTTATTGTGTGTGCTTTTTATTACTGTGTTCTTTATCCTATTGTGTTTTATTTCTGCTGCGTCAGATCCAGGGTAACAATTATTTCATTCTCCTTGACTCTTGTGTCCTGGAAATGACATTAAACAATCTTGAATCTTGAAAAGATGATCTTTAATGCTGTCCTTGACCTTGTGTACTGTCAGTGTGGAACTCCCCGTTTGGACTACGAATATTAAACTACGTTTAGAGTACCATGTGTGATATGCGTCCTTAACCAAAGGATATAAAGACGATCTGAAGGATTTGAACCATCTGGAAAACCTATCTCGATATCTGAAACCTATCAAACATTGAACGGCCTGGATAGAGTGAATACGGAAAGAATGTTTCCTATCATGGGGATGTCTAGGCATCTAGGACCAGAGGCCACAGCCTCAATTAAAAGGGCGTCCCTTTAGAACAGAGATAAGAAGGAATTTCTTTAGCCAGAAGGTGGAGAATCCATGAAATTCTTTGCCACAGACGGCTGTGGAGGCCAAGTCATTGGGTATATTTATATTTATATCATATCATATTTATACTGAGTTAAGTATTGTATGTAATTAGTTTTTGATACAATAAGTGTATGGGACATTGGAAAAATGTTGAATTTCCCCATGGGGATGAATAAAGTATCTATCTATCTATTTAGAGTGGAGGTTGACAGGTTCTTGATTACAAGGTTCTGGGGAAAAGGCAGGAGAATGGGGTTGAGAGGGATAATAAATCAGCCATGATGGAATGATGGAAAATGCTTGATGGGCCGAATGGCCTAATTCTGCTTCTATATCTTAGTGACGACATGTTCCATCTCCTGCAAGAAATCATCCTTTGCTTGACGTGGTAAAGTGAACATCACATAGAGACCAGCTGATGGTCTTCTCACCTTTCATCGTGTTGGTGAAGTGGATACCCTTATCTCTCCCCAGAACATAGAACACTTCAGCACAGTACAGACCCTTCCGCCCATTGTGCCAACCTTTTAACTTACTCTAGTATCGATCTATTCTAATCCATTCTGCTACCATATGCCAAACGCTTCATCGAAAGTGCCCCAGATTCCCAGGTAGGGTGTGGATGTCAACAGTCCACCTTGAACTAGTCTCAAGTGGCATAACAGTCCATCACAAAAGACAACCAAGGCAACTGCAGTGTTACGGACCTGAAGCACCGGTGTCTGGAGTTACAAACAAGAACTCTGGGAAAGGGTCTCAGATGGAAAATATTAATTGTGTCCATCGATAGGTGCTACCCGACCTGCCGAGTATTTACCATTTTATAATGTCAGGAGTCCCGCTATGTCCAGTGTTGATTTCCCCCTGCCCCTCCCAGAGTTTCACTGCCCACCACATGTGAATGTGAAGTCCAAACGTTGAGTGTGGACCATAAGACCTATAGCAATTTCAAATCAAAAGTGGAAAGAATGAGCAAATTCAAATTCTAGGGTGTCAGTATCCCTGAGGATCTAACATATCAAAAAAGGCACAACAGTGGCTGCATTTCATTAGGAGTTTGAGAGGATTTGGTCTGTCTCCAAAATCACTCGGAAATTGCTACAGATGTACTCTGGAGAGCATTCTGACTGGCTGCATCACCGTCTGGTAGGGTGGAGGGGGGGGAGCTACTACATACGATCAAAATAGAGTTGTTAACGTAGTCAGCTCCATCGTGAGCGCCGTCAGGTTCATTATCACTGGCATGTGATGCGAAATTTGTTAACATCAGATCCAGGACATCTTCAGGGAGGAGTGCCTCAGAAAGGCAGTGTCCACCATTGAGGAGATACATCGCCCAGGACGTGCCCTGTTCTCATTGCTACTATCAGAGAGGGAGGAGGTACGGGAGCCTGAAGGCACACACTCAATGATCCAGGAACAGCTTCTTCCCCTCTGCCATCTGATTTCTGAATGGACATTGAACCCATGAAAGCTACCTCACTACTTTTTTATTTCTAATTTTGCATGACTTATTTAAATTTTATATATATACTTACTGTCATTCACGGTTTTTTTACTCTATTATTATCTGTTGCTTTGTGCTGCTGCCACAAAGTCAACTAATGTCACGACATATGCCGGTGATAATAAACCTGATTTCAAGAAGTGGAATTGGGCTATTCAGCCCATTGAATCTGCTCCACTATTCAATCAGGGCTGATCTATTTTCCCACTCAACCCCACTCTCCCGCCTTCTCCCTCTAACCTTCGACATCCTTACTAATCAAGAACCTATCAACCTCCCCTTCTGATGAATGTTCTCGGCCCAAAATAGCTGCTTATTCTTCTCAATAGATGCTGCCTGACCTGCTGTGTCTCTCGAGCATCTCGTGTGTGTTGCTCTAGATTTCCAGCATCTGCAGAATCTCTTGTGTTTGTGACTTGCTGCTCCACTGTAAGTGTACCCAATGACTTGTCCTTCACAGCCATCTGTGGCAATGGATTCCACAGGTTCACCATTCTCTGGCAGAACTTCTGTAGAAGTGTGGTGGAGAGTATATTGATTGAATGCATCACAGCCTGGTGTGGAAACACCAATGCCATCGAATGGTAAATCCCACAAAAATGTGCTGGATACAGCCCAGTCCATCATGGAAAAAGCTCTTCCCAACATTCAGTACATTTACACGGAGCATTGTCGCAGGAAAGCAGCATCCAGTATCGGGGACCCCCACCACCCAGGCCGTGCTCTCTTCTCACTGCTGCCACCAGGAGGGTGGTACAGGAGCCTGAGGATACACACCACCAGGTTTAGGAACAGTTATCACCCCTCAACCACTAGGCTCTTGAACCAGAGAGGATAACTACACTCAACTTCATTCGCCCCATCACTGAAATGTCGCCACAACTTATGGACTCTGGATCTCATGTTCTCAATATTTATTGCTTGTTTGCTTACTGGTTGATTGACAGAATTTGCACAGTTATTGTCTTTTGCACATTCATTATTTGTCCATCCTGTTAAGTGGGTTCTTTCACTAAATCGATTATCCTTCTTGGACTTAGTGTGTGCCCGCAAGAAAACGTATCTCAGGGTTGTACATGGTGACATATATCCACTTTGATAATGCATTTATTTTGAACTTTGAACTATGCTATCTCATTGTGGAGATTGGCAAGTACACCAAAAAGAGACTGACAATAAGCCATTCTAGCCTCCCAACTCAAAACTCAGGAGAATTTCAGGTTCTGCAGTGCCAAACACCTCTTGCCATCTGGGACATTGCTCACCCAAGCAGCTGAGCCTAGTTTGGTGGAGTGGACTTGTTTATTCCGTAACCATTCATGGTGTCAGCTGACGTTCAGTGGCTAACAGCCCAACTTTGGGTTGACGTCCCAAGACACCAGTGCATTATGGGCCAGTGCCCTGGTGCAGCACTGAGGGAGTGCCACATGGTTGTTATCATCGCAGTTGGACGATGCATTGAGTCATTGCCCTCTAGAGAAAAAAACCCACTATCCGTTAACAGTGAACATTTAAGTCCTCGCTCAAAAACACAGATCACTTCATCTTTGTTTGTGAATGGCAATCGGCAGTCCCAGTAGTGACACTTCAAAAAATACTCCTATTGTTAGGGATCATTATTATGATCTCGGGGGTATGCCCGATGAGGATAGGTTGAGCGAGCTAGGGCTTTTCTCTTTGGAATGAGGGAGGACGAGGGGTGACGATAGAAATGCACAGGATGATGTGAAGATTAGTTAGAAAGGATAGTCAGAGACTTTCCCAGGATAGAAATGGCTAAATACAAGGGGGTATAAGGTGATTGGAGGAAAGTATTGGAGACATCAGATGAAAGTTCTTCACAGAGGGATTGGTGGGGTTATGAACACCCTGCCAGGGATGGTTGCAGAGGCAGATACATTAAGGGCATTTAAGAAATTTGTAGATAGCCATGTGTAAGATAGAAAAATGGACGGTTATGTAGATCAAGCCCAGGTTTAATTGATATTCAACATAAATGAATGCCCATGAACGCAGCCAAATGAAACAGCATTCCTCTGGGACCAAGATACAAAACACAATACCAACAGTCATACACATCACAAGGCACATTTAGCACATACAGGGTAGCAGTAAACATACAGCCACACAAAAAATGACTAATATCCCAATTCCCTGAGGGACATGTCCTGTAAATTATTGATGGTGCTTGGGTATTATCAGCAAGAACTAGCAGTTCCCAGACGGACGCACGCACGCTTTCAATCCAGCTTGTCATTCCACCAATCAAACACTGGCTGGCAGCACCAGCCCCCAAGCCAGCGTGGACGCCGTGCTACACTGCCTCCGGCATCTCCTCTCCTGGACTGCTGCAACAAGCAAACCCGTGGCTCGAGGCCTAGTCCTCACTGCAGCTGAGGCCACGCAGCCTCCCTGCCGTCTGTCGCACCAACAAACAGGGGAAATGGACTTGCAGCGTTTTACATTGCCAGCGCCCGACAGGGTCTTGCGATCGCAAAGGAGACATCCAAAGCAATCACCCACTGGACCGCACGCCACCTTCACACACCGACTCTGATGCTTTCCTGTAGCAGGCAGTAACAAGGTCTACACAGTCCAGCTCCTCTGCCTACAAGCAACTCGCAGGTAGGGTCGGCCTGCTCTACTTAAAGTTCTTAATGTCCTGCAGTGCCTTGCAATCGTTAAAAAAAACATTTAAAAAAGATAAAAGCGCCTCTGTATGGCCCCTGTGAGCTCGCTGCATCCCGACCTGCTGCCAATTACCGTGAGGAGGGAAGGGTTAAATTAATTTTAGAGTAGTTTAAAAGGTCGTGACAACATCGTGGGCTGAAGGGCCTGTACTGTAATATGTTCTTTTGTGCAGCTATGACATTATGGAAAGCATAATTATGGATTAACAGAAATGAGAATTGGTCTTCTGGAAATAAGTTAGAATTAGAATTTATTTAAATCTTACATCCATCCCACAATGTGAGGGAGTAAAAATCTTTGCATTATGACTCCTTTGCAATGTACAGGTATTTGAATTTAAAAGTCTAATGGCTTGTAGAAAGAAGCTGTTCTGTAGCCTTTTGGTCCTGGTTTTAATACTGTGGTAGTGATTGGGGGGGGTGACTGGTGTCGCTGATGATCTTCCAGCCCTTCTTTCTGCTCCTGCTGCTATAAATGTCCTCAATGGAGCGAAGTTCACATCCACAGATGTGCTGGGCTGTCCGTACCACTCTCTGCAGTAGCCAGTGATCAAGGTCGGTGCAGTTCCCATACCAGGCAGTGATACAGCTCTCAATGGTGCCCCTGTAGAAAGTCTTGAGGATTTGGGGGCCTATGCCAAATTTCTTCAGTCGCCTGAGCTGGAAGAGATGCTGCTGTGCTTTTTTGCCACAAAGCCAGTGTGTACAGTCCAGGTGAGATCATCGATGATGTGTATACCAAGGAACTCGAAACTACTCACCCTCACAACCGTAGACCCATTGATGTTGATTGGGCCGAGCCGGTCTTCATTCCTCATTCACATGTTGGAGGAGTTTAGAGGTTTACGGACCAAACATGAGCAACTGGGATTGGCTGGGTGGGCCTGGATGTTGGGCCCACAGACCTGTTTCACTTCTGACTCGAAAACCTGCAAACTATTTAACTTCCAGCTGATGCTTTGTGACTATTGAAACCAATCAGTGATCTCAAATGAAAGGGTTAATAATGGCTCTGCCTGTTCTCCTTGGAGCTTAGAAGAATGGGGAGAGGTGGAGGGAATCTCATTGAGACCTATCAAATATTGAAAGGTCCAGAATAGAGTGGACATTTCCTATAGATGGGGGGAGTCTCAGATCAGATGACACAGCCTCAGAATAGACGGATGCTCCTTTAGAACAGAGATGAGGTTGAATTTCTTCAGCCAGAATGTGGTGAATCTGTGGAATTCATTGCCATCGATGGCTGTGGAGGTCAAGCCATCAGTTGACAGGTTCTTGACCAGTATTGGTGTCAAAGGTTACAGGGAATTGGGGTTGAGGGGGATAGTAAATCAGTCATGATGGAATGGCACAGCAGACTCAATGGGCCAAATGGTTTAATTCTGCTTCTATGTCTACGTAGGTGTGGGCCATTCTGATTCTGTCCCACTGCAACTATTTAGGGAGAGGCACTTGATGAACGCTCCTGTCATTAGCACATTGTGGAGGGTGTATTCCTGCCACTTAAGGCACAGTTCAAGACGGAGCTTGTTCCTCACTCAACCTTCTGCTTAGTAGCATATCCTTTGGCACTGAACAAAAGGCAGTGTCTGGCTTTTGGATCAGACAGCTGTATTGAATAATCACCGCTAGGTAGGATGTGCCGCCATTGTAAATACGCAAGTCTATAAATTTACACAACTATACCCAAAATGTTAAAGTACAAGTAGGGGAACACAGCAATTGAAGTTGTCATTTATTGTCATCTTAGTGTTGAAGAAATACAAAAACATTGTGTTAGGAGAGTGATATTCTCTTGTATTCTCTGCTCTACGAATAAAGACTTATTCCCAGCTACTGATTCAGTGTTTCTCAGTTTTAATGAGACGCAACAGCCACAGTGATTTCAGACATTCCAAAATTTTATTGAATATATAGTCTTCATTCAACCAGTATCACTCAATGCTCCTGTTTGCCGCTGTTTATGGGATCTTACATTTCATAAGTTAGTGGGCCCATTTCCTGCATTATTGCAATAACACAAATATTACCGGGCCAAAGTGCTTTAGAATGTTACAAGTGAGAGTTATGCATTTTTTCTTTTGCAGAACTACCACTGACACATTAATGTCAAACTCAAATCAACCCAACAGAAACAAGATCCCAATCTGCTCCAAACTTTGCAACCTTTATGTGGGAAGCATAAGATGCTGTTTAACAAGTGCCAGTGCGTGGCATAAATATTGCTCAGCAAATCTTTTTTTAAAATGTGAGGAATAAGCAGAGCTCTTTGCCGACGAAACCTTTTTCCACTCCCCCCCCCCCCCCCCACCCCGCCACCAAAGCCACGCAAAGCCAGAATGAAAGTGCAAAGTACGGACAATGCGCCCGGCAGGTTATTCCACTTCAAGGTCTGCCATGGCCCGCTGGAGGGGATCCATGCTCCAGTAATCATAATCCCAGCCGAGGAACCAGCCGGTGAACGAAGGAGGCTCAAAGCCCTGCTTGACGATCATGATCGGCGTCCGCCGATCCCTGTTGGCTGGATCGGTCTCAATATAAACTTTAGCTGCGAGAAAGGGGAAAAAAAATAGATCAGGTACCAAAAAGATTCCACATTAACATCTCAACACACAATTGCAATCACGAAGTGGCTGGCTTCTTTGCTCCCTTAGACTCTCAAGGCCACCAGACACAGTAACTTCTGTGAGATATGCTGATCAGTGTAATGCTTTAGGGATTCGATTCCCACCACCGTAAGGAGTTCGTACGTTCTCTGTGACCTCGGAGTGCTCTGCTTTCCTCCACATTCCAAGGACATACAGGTGGGAGCTAGTAAGTTATGCACAAGCTATGTTGGCACTGGAAGCATGGTGACGCTACCAGGCGACCCCCAGTACATTCTCCAACCGTGCTGGCCCCTGACACAACTCATTTCACTGCAAATTTTGGTGCACATGACAAACAGTGACAATCTTTATCTTTAAAAGTAATGGCTGTATTACTGGCTGCAGCAATTCCAACACACAGTAACACGAGAGGCTGCAGAGGGTTACGAACACAGCCCTCCCCACCACTGACACTTTACTGGAGCTGCTGACTCAGGATCAAGGACCCCAACCATCTGGGTCATGCTCTCTTCTCACTGCTTTTGTCAGGCAGGAGGTCCAGGAGCCCAAAGCCCCACACCACCAGGTTCAGGAACAGCTATTTGCTGGCAACCACCAGACTCTCGAAATGACCTACAGGACCCCAACCCTACCTCAGCAACGGAAACCTACCTGCGTGCACCCAGTGACATGTAATCCAGCCGTTTCCCTCCCTCCCTCCCTTGTACAATTTATACTTTGTGCTGTCGGCAGTGCCCGTGCGTCTGTGATATCATGGCAAGGAAGTTTTCCATCGTAAAGATGAACCTTAATTGCTACACGCACATTGAAATGTAGGACAGAATGCGTCGTTTGGTTCGATGACCACAGTCCGCGGATGTGCTGGGGAAGCCTGCAAGTGTCACCATGTTTCCAGTGCAAACACAGCACACCTGCAACTTACTAACCTACGTCTCTGGTATTTGGGAGGAAACCAGAGCACCTAGAGGAAACCCACACGGTCACGGGGAGAGCAGCCTTACAGACAGCAGTGGGTATCGAACCCCGACTGTAGGCACTGTAAAGCATTCCACTGCCCCCCTGTACCTGTGCACATGATAATAAAGTTGATTTGAAGTGGGACAAAGCAGTGGAAACTGGAGATGGGCACCAACTCCATTGTTTTGCGCAAAATGGCGACTTGAGATGTTGGCAGATCGTTCACTGGGGCCTCGATCTACCTGGGGACAAAGTCCGTGGGCTCACTGCATCTAGCACACGCTCGCAGGATGGCAAACTGGGATCAGGAGCTCCCTTCTGCGGCCACAGCTATAAACATCTCAGCTCATTAAGACACGCCACTGAGCACATCGACAAGGAGCGCTGCCACAAGAAAGCAGCATCCACCATCGAGAACCCCCACAACCCAGGCCATGCTCTCTTCTTGCTGCTGCCACTTGGGAGAAGGTACAGGAGCCCTGGGTCACTCACCACCAGGTTGAGGAACTTATTACCCTCAAACCGTCAGGCCCCTGAACGGTGTGGACAACTACACTCAGCACAACTCTGAGCACAAGCTATGTGTGTAGGCCTCCGTTAGTCTTGATAGACCATGGATTTGCACCTTGGAAAGTTTCCAGGGTGCAAGCCTGGGCAAAGTTAGTTTGTTTTTCTTTTACGGAAGACAGGCAGTTGCCCAAGCTGCAAGTCTCCCCTCTCTACGCCACCGATGTTGTCCAAGGGAAGGGCATTAGGACCAATACAGCTTGGCACCGGTGTCGTCGCAGAGCAATGTGTGGTTAAGTGCCTTGCTCAAGGACAGCACACGCAGCCTCAGCCAAGGCTTGAACTAGCGACCTTCAGATAACTGGTACGCCTTAACCACTTGGCCACATGCCAACACAAAGAAGGTTTCCAGGGCGCAGGCCTGGGCAGGGTTGTATGGGAGACCAGCAGTTGCCCAAGCTGCTGGCCTTCCCCTCTCCACGCCACCGATGTTGTCCAAGGGAAGGGCACTAGGACCCAAGCAGCTTGGCACCGGTGACGTCGCAGAGCAATGTGTTGTTAAGTGCCTTGCTCAAGGACACAACACGCTGCCACGCGCCAACTGTGGCCTAGTGCATAAGGCATCGCTCTCGTGATCTGAAGGTCAGTGGTTCGAGCTGAGGCAGCGTGTTGTGTCCTTGAGCAAGGCACTTAAACCACACATTGCTCTGTGACGACACTGGTGCCAAGCTGTATGGGTACTAATGCCCTTCCCTTGGACAACATTGGTGGCTTGGAGAAGGGAGACTTGCAGCTTGGGCAACTGCCGGTCTCCCATACAACCCTGCCCAGGCCTGCGCCCTGGAAACCTTCCAAGGCGCAAATCCATGGTCTCACGAGACTAACGGATGCACAAGCTATGGATTCACTTATAAGGACTCCACAAACCTATAGACCCTATGGACCAATAGACCTTAGAAATCTATAGACCCTACAAACCTATTGACTAGGGATTGGCAACCTTTTTGCCTCTGTGGGCTGGATCGCATATTAATGAGCAGACAGTGGGCCAGATAAATGCCATAAAAAAACTTGAAATATGGGAATTATCCATTTAAATACAACTAGTTATGTTTTAAAATTAATGAATAACACATGCTAGAAAATCATTTGTGTTTAACCAAGGATGCCAATTAGTAATCAAAGAACTCAGTTTAGTTGCAATTTATTTCAATCAAGGCATCTTTTGAATCTAAGGACACAAAGAATCTTTAAACATAAAACGTATGAACATGATGCATTGAATGGTGGTAAGTATAATAAAAAAGAAAATTTTAATGCAAACAGTCATTAAATCAATGTGAAACTTGATGCTGTTTGTTGCTTGAAAGCTTCTCAATATTGGGTGTCAGACTTGTTGATGCCAAGAGCAAGACATTATCCAGTTGGGCATCAGTCAATCTTGTTCTCAAATGTTCTTGGTGTGCTTCATTTTGAAAATAATTGCTCACACAGAGAAGTGCTGCCAAACAATGATGTCAGTTGTGCTGTGAGGATTACATTCCTGGACTTCTCTAGTGCCTTTAACACCATCCAGCCCAAGATCTTAAGGCACAAACTAACGGAGATGGGAGTGGACTCTCACATGGTGGATTGGATAGTGGACTACTTGACAGATAGGCCTCAGTATGTGCGGTTGGGAGACTGTAGGTCTGACACGGTGGTCAGCAGCACAGGAGCGCCGCAGGGAACCGTACTCTCTCCGGTCCTGTTCACCCTGTACACATCAGACTTCCAATATAACTCGGAGTCCTGCCATGTGCAGAAGTTCGCTGACGACACGGCCATAGTGGGGTGTGTCAGGAATGGACAGGAGGAGGAGTATAGGAAACTGATACAGGACTTTGTGATATGGTGCAACTCAAACTACCTGCGTCTCAATATCACCAAGACCAAGGAGATGGTGGTGGACTTTAGGAGATCTAGGCCTCATATGGAGCCAGTGATCATTAATGGAGAATGTGTGGAGCAGGTTAAGACCTACAAGTATCTGGGAGTACAGTTAGACGAGAAGCTAGACTGGACTGCCAACACAGATGCCTTGTGCAGGAAGGCACAGAGTCGACTGTACTTCCTTAGAAGGTTGGCGTCATTCAATGTTTGTAGTGAGATGCTGAAGATGTTCTATAGGTCAGTTGTGGAGAGCGCCCTCTTCTTTGTGGTGGCGTGTTGGGAAGGCAGCATTAAGAAGAGGGACGCCTCACGTCTTAATAAGCTGGTAAGGAAGGCGGGCTCTGTCGTGGGCAAAGTACTGGAGAGTATAACATCGGTAGCAGAGCGAAGGGCGCTGAGTAGGCTACGGTCAATTATGGAAAACCCTGAACATCCTCTACATAGCACCATCCAGAGACAGAGAAGCAGTTTCAGCGACAGGTTGCTATCGATGCAATGCTCCTCAGACAGGATGAAGAGATCAATACTCCCCAATGCCATTTGGCTTTACAATTCAACCGCCAGGAGTAAGATATGTTAAAGTGCTGGGGTTAGGACTCAATGTATTTAAGTAAACTACTTAAGAACTTTTTAAAAGCTATTATTAATGCTTTTTGAGAGGGTGATTTTAGATGCATATCATATTCTTACTGAGTTAAGTATTGTATGTAATTAGTTTTGCTACAATAAGTGTATGGGACATTGGAAAAATGTTGAATTTCCCCATGGGGATGAATAAAGTATCTATCTATCTATCTATCTTTTTTGCATGGTCCACTAAGTTAGGATACTTCCCACTTGGATGAATATATTTTCTACAGAAGTCAAGCACTGACACGTCTTCAGAATGAAATTTCAATCTCAGTATTTCGTCACACTGCATCTCAATCAATTCTATTTGAAAAATTTCTGATGCAGTGTCCACTTCCACGTCAAATGGAGTAGCAAACAGCTTGAACTCATTTGCGTGCAAGCGAAAATCAGCAAAATGAGATGAAAACTCTTCTCTCAATTCTTGGACCATATTTCCACTATGGCTGGTCTCATAATGTCGCCTGATATTTGCCACCTTCTTCACAGCAACATTTTCTAGGCAAATGAGACAAACTGGTTTCCCAGCTTGCTCGATGAAGAAGTAATCTAGTGTCCAAGTGTCTTGGAAATTTCGGCACTCAGTGTCGACCTTCCTGTGTTTTGCATTCATTGCCACTGGAATTTTTTTCTTTGATTTTATTTTGAAACACGAGTTATTCAACAAGTATCGTAGCACATGTAAATATCTGGATATTTAGTATGGATTTCTTGTTAAAACAGTGACGCTGTTTCTGTTTATAAATTTGAACGATCCCATCTGAAAACCTGCGCGTGCATGGAGAGTATCTAATACATATTAATAAGGTAGTCTGCTTTCCCGTCATTCTTATATACTAGTGTTTGATTTGAAACGAAACCTGGGGCCAGTGTAACAAGATGCCATGCACGTCCATCAGTGTGGTCGCGTGAAACACTCAGAATAAGGAAAAATCGCTCATGGGCCAGATAAGCATAGCATCCCAATATTTGCTCGCAGCTGGTCAAAATACCTTCGCAGGCCGGATCTGGTAGGTTGCCTACCCCTGCTACAGACCCTACAACTCGTGTTCTCAGTATTACCTACCCACTATTCAGTTATTGTAATTACAGTTTTTTGTGCTTGCACAGTTTGTCTTCTTTTGCACATTATTTGTTTGTAGTCTGTACGTAGTTGTTCCCCCTTCCCCCATTGAATCTATCGCATTTCCTTGCTCTACTGTGAATGCCCACAAGAAAGTGAATCTTAGGGCTGTATATGGAGACACAGAAATCATAGAAATCTACAACACAGTACAGGCCCTTCAGCCCACAATGTTGTGCCAGCCATGTAAGCTACTCTAGAACTTCACTTCTGCATAGTCCTCCATGTACTTATCCAAGAGTCTCCTGAAAAACCCTACTGCATCATCGGCAATACATTTACTTTGAACAAGCCGGATTGCACGACAGAGACCAAGATTGCAAAAGTGGGATTTTCTCCAAGCAGCAGGAGATTTTTACCTGCTTATTGACCCGAAGGGAAGGCCAGGGAGCTGTGCAGACATGTTCCATTTCCATTCCCAGCTCTTCAGTTTTACAGCAACTAACATACGGCTTACAGAACAACGCTGCGCTCACAACCAACCACCTTCCGTGGTTACTGATGTTGCAGAGTAGGGGATTCCCGAAGCACGGGCTCTTATAGAAGGGACTTGAGTGCTACTTTGCACACACCAAAGGGGTCACCAGTGGTAAGGGAAATTTTGGGTAGCCACCCACATCCTCATGACACACAGGCTAGTTTTTTTACCACTCTTGAATTGAGCAGAGGGTATTAATGGACAGAGGAAGATAATAAATTACAGGGAAACAAGTAGAGGACTGTGGTTGCCGTGTGTCATATTTAAACCCCGTGGCTCAAATGGACTCTAACGTTGTCAGGTAATAATGCAAAGTGAAAGCAGCTGACGGAGCTGTGGATGGTGTAAGAAGATTGCCAAATGCAGGATGTAGATCAGTTGCAGGTACGGGCAGAGAAATGGCAGATGGAGTTTAATGTGAAATGTTGCACTTTGGGAGATCAAATGTAAATGACAGTACAATGTTAATGAGCAGAGGGACCTTGGGGCTCCAATTCCACAGCTCCCCGAAAGTAACTGCGCAGGTGGACGGCGGTTAGCGGTGGCATATGGCACAGTTGCCTTTGTTAGCCGAGGCACTGAGCTCAAACGACAGGAAGCTGTGCTGTAGCTTTATAAAATTCTGGGTTAGGTCACATCTGGAGTGTTGCATTCATTTCTGGCCATTCCATTATAGGACGGGTGTGAAGGCTTTGGAGGGGTGTAGAGGAGGTATCCTAGCATGCCTGGATGTGCTAGGAGGCTGGACAAACTGGGGTTGTTTTCTCTAGAATGACAGAGCTGAAAGCAGACCCAACTGAACTGTACGAGCGGCACGAATCGAGTAGACTGTTGAACTCCTTCTCGCAGGGGTGAAATGTCTAATACTAGGGTAGAGGGCATGTTTTTAAGTTTGGGGGCAGGCTTGAAGGAGATGAGTTGGACAAGTTTGTTTATTAAAACAGTGTCGGGAGCCTGGAATGTACTGACAGGGTTGGTAATGGAGATGTACGAGAGGCTCTTTGATAGACACGCGAATGTGTAGAGAATGGAAAGGTATGGACACAGTATGTTGTTTAGTTAGGTGTTTGATTATGAGCTTCACTCATTCAGTACAACATTGAGGCAAAGGGCCTGTTCCCATGCTATGTTCTAAAGACAACGTGGACACAGAGGCTGAATGTGAGAGGCCAGACTGGGATGCAGGAACCTGTCTGGTCCATGCTTGGCGAGGGCTGTGAAAGGGCTGCATACAGACAGAATGCCCCTCGCACCACCAACCACAGGATGCTTCACAAAAGTTTAACGGTCTTCAAGGCTACAGAACCACACATCATTTCGAAATACCCCAGGTCTCAGGGGACCGGTGTGGGAAATAGTGAGAGTTGAGTGGTTGCAGATGTGTGCTGGCCGATTGGCTGAAGTGTTCCAACCCACAAGATCCTTGTGGTGCAGAAAGAAACCACACAGACCACCAAGACTACATTAGTCCCCGGCCTGCCCAATCCACTTTCTTTTAACATAATCACTAAGATGAAGTGCCTGAAGGTTTCTCCACCCACACCTGGAGGCAACAACGTTCAGGACATAACCACCGTGTATGGGGGCTTAGGCAGGTCTCTTTTCACTGACATGGGAAGCACCATACCAGACTAAACCACACCTGACTTGGCACTATTCCACACTGAAAGAGATACTCCCTACCCAAATCGTGAAAAAAACTCCAAAAAAAATCATCTTATTTAATAAATGCTACAATAACTATTTATCTAATATTTATCAGGAGCACTACGTACCCATAGCATTGTCAATGATCCCTCTCACATCTGTTCTATATTAATGTGCAAACTCCACACAGACAACTCAGGCGTTCCCAACCTGGGCTCCACAGACCCCTTGCTTAATGGTAATGGTTCATGGCGTATTAAAAAAAAGTTGGGAACCCCTGTCCTAGATTAACCCATTGCAACTGGCTGCATATTTCCAAGCAAAGAGACTTTGCTGTGGATAACCTCGTGTCTCCTTCAACATCCTTCTAAGTAGGGATCATTCAGAGCAGACCACAGTCTCACCGCTTCCCAGATGCATACCGTCTTCTCCACAGCAACCATTTTACCCCCCCCCCGTGAATTTACATCAAGCCGTTGCCCAGCAACTTGGTCTCCATCTGACCACACGACCTCAACCCCTCATCTCACTAGAGCTGCACAAAGAGATGGACACGAGGGAAATCAGGTGATCCCAAAGTCCTCACCTGATGCCACAGCCTCCGACTTTTCCTCTTCCTGTGCATCGTTACCAATCCAGATGAAGACCTGGAGAAGAGAAAATGTAGGTTAAAGAGTCAGCACAACATAATGGGCCGAAGGGCTCGTACTGGGCTGTACTTTTCAATGGTGTAACACTTGTTAATCAGTCCCCACCATCAAGTATCAGAGCCCATTGAAACAAGCAAAAAAAGATGCTCCCTCAGGTGCCAGGAGAGAGATAAACACGGAATAAGACAGACTGTAATGTAACAGGCCCTTCAGCCTATCGAGTCACCAATGCTTTTGGCTCAACTTGGTCTTTTGGACCTAAAAATTCAATTAGTTGCAATTTAAAAAGATGCCCCACCCTGCAGTCCAACCATTTGCTCTGGAGATGGATCATCTTGAACTTGGGGGAAAAAAAGCAATGCAGACAATGTTGGTTCTTGCAACATTATCTTCTCTAGAAGTTTAGCCGAGATATTTCATTGCAACATTCACATTGAATGTACAGTCAGTTTTCTTCATCACCTCAATAATAAACTGTGGTCCTTGGAGGAGACCAACCCTTTGGAACAGAAATATGTCATTGCAACTAAAGCAAGAGTTATTTTATTTTGGGGCAGGATTTCAAGTGGTGATAGGAAAACTGTTATTGTACATCTTTCCCAAATTGGGAGAATGACATCTGATGTTACACCACAAAGGACAAATTATAGCTTATGGACTGTCTCCCCATTGGCTCCAAATAGAACAGCCCTTACCTTCCCTCTCCAACATCTCTCACAAGTATCTGTAAAATTGTTTCCTACAGTGGGGGTGGCTAGGACCAGAGGGCACAGTTTCAGAATACAAAGACATCCCTTTAGAGCAGACATGAGGAGGAATTTATTTAGCTACAGAGTGGTGAATCTGTGGAATTCTTTCTCACAGACAGCCGTAGAGACCAAAGTCGTTGGGTATACTTAAAGTGGAGGCTAGTAGGTTCTTGATTAGTAAGGAGCAAAGGTCATAGGGAGAAGCAAGAGAATGTGTTGAGAGATAATAAATCAGCCATGATGGAAGGTGGAGCAGATTCAATGGGCCAAATGGCCTAATTCTACTCCTGTGCGTTACGGTTTTAATTTCCTTGATCTTGACCACTTCCATTTCCACCACCCGGTCCAAATCATAGTGATGAGTGAAAGAGGTTGCTCCTCACCCTCGCTACTAGAGTTTCAAATCTCCACTAGCTACTCTCTACATTGGGGAGAATTCCCCCTCTCCATCTTGCAGTCCTGACCTCTACTTCAGCCAGATCTTCTTCCTTAGGGGGACAATCCCCATTTCCCCACAATAATCCTACAGCTGAAATCGCTCACCCCCCAAAACCTCTGCAGTCAATGTTGAGGAAACAACATGACCTGCTGAATTCTAGGCAGATATGAACCCCACACACCACTGAACTTTAAGCAGATCATCCTTTTATGTTAAAACACATAAGACATTCAATGGGCTTTTTGAGGTAAGCGCTCAAGTACCCGGGCTGTGTTACCCTCAACGCAAACAGATCCTCCTGATATAATCAATATCTGATATACTGCTTCTAAAATTTCCTGCACTGGCAGCACAGGGCAGTCAATGACAGGGGCAGCTCCAGTGTCGAGAGGGGATCAGATCTTGTTCGCTCCAAGTTCACAGTTGGTGCCCCATTTGACCCAGAGAGCAAATCCACACCTTTTCACTTTGAGCTTCTGAAGGACCTTTCAAAGTCTGCCCCATGTAGTGGGGGGGGGGGGGGTGGAATATGAACAAGTCCAAAAGTCAACCATTAACCTCACCTGGTCCCACGTGTCAAGGATCATGACATCATCAGTGGCCAAGTCGTCCTGCGTCTGCTCACCAGGAACCTCCTCGATCTAAGAGAGGGCACAAAGACAGCGAGAAATTACAGAGCATTTCCAGAGGGACCCCTTCTCCTCTGCCATCAGATTTCTGAATAGCTGAGAACACAACTTTGTAATTCTTTTCCTCTTTTTGTACATAGATGTTATGGAAACATAGAAAACCTACAGCACAATACAGGCCCTTCGGCCCAAAAGGCTGTGCCAAACATGTCCTTACCTTAGAAATTACCTAGAGTTACCCATAGCCCTCTATTTTTCTGAGCTCCATATACCTGTCCAGAAGTCTCTTAAAAGACCCTATCGTATCCGCCTCCACCACCGTTGCTGGCTGCCCATTCCATGCACTCACCACTCTCTGCGTAAAAAACTTAACCCTGACATCTCCTCTGTACCTACTTCCAAGCACCTTAACCCTGTGCACTCTCGTGTTAGCCATTTCAGCCCTGGGAAAAAGCCTCTGACTATCCACATGATCAATGCCTCTCATCATCTTATACACCTCTATCAGGTCACCTCTCATCCTCCATCGCTCCAAGGAAAAAAGGCCAAGTTCACTCAACCTATTCTCATAAGGCGTGCTCCCCAATCCAGGCAATAACCTTGTAAATCTCCTCCTTTTCTATGGCTTCCACATCATTCCTGTAGTGAGGAAACCAGAACTGAGCACAGTACTCCAAGTGGGTCTGACCAGTGTCCTATATAGCTACAACATTACCTCTCGGCTCCTAAACTCAATCCCACGATTGATGAAGGCCAATGCACCGTATGCCTTCTTAACCACAGAGTCAACCTGCACAGCAGCTTTGAGCGTCCTATGGACCCGGACCTCAAGATCCCTCTGATCCTCCACACTGCCAAAAGTCTTATCATTAATACTATATTTTACCATCATACTTGACCTACCAAAATGAATCACCTCACACTTATCTGGGTCATGTTTTATGTATTGCACTGTTCAGGTGCCACAAAACTTTTAAGTTTGTAGGGATAGTTTAGGGGATTAAGAGGAGTTAGTGGTCAGATTAGGAACTAGGATCAAAGATGTGGTGGCCTCCGCTCTGCACTCAAAATCCAGTGACGTGGTCAGGTGAAGGACAGACAGAGTCCAGGCCTCTGTTCATGAAGTCCAGCAACGTGGACGAGTGACCAAGGACATCCAAAGTTACGGCCTCTGCTCAAAGGCCAGCGCCATGGATAGGTGAGGAAGGACATCGGGGTGTCCCAGGATCGGACATCTGTGTGGGCAGGCGGCATGAGGGCTGGTCAGTCAGCCCGCCTGGAGTTGGTGTCCAGAGTTCAGCGTCCCATCGTCAGCTAGTCCGGGGGTGGATACTGAAGATGGGAAACCAAGGGTTGATTGGAAGTTTGAAATCGAAGCCTGGGAGATGGGGGCCTGTACCGGAGATGGGGGCCTGTACCGCAGTTGGGGGCCTGTGCCAGAGATAGGGGCCTGTACCGCAGTTGTGGGCCTGTACCGGAGATGGGGGCCTGTACCGCAGTTGGGGGCCTGTACCGGAGATGGGGGCCTGTACATGTACATGGGTGAGGGGAAGGAACAGGGGCTTGTTTTGCTGTTACTGTTTTGTTGCTTGTTGTGTTCTGCAGAGCTTTGTGGGCATGCTACTTTGATGGCAGTACGAGTGGTGACTCTCGCAGGCTGCCCCCAACACATCCCTAGATTGTGTTGATTGTTAAGGCAAGTGACGAGTTTCACTGCATTTTGATACAGGTGACAAATCTAAATCTGAATGACCAGCATGTAAACAGTGCTACGGCTGACACCACCCTTCTTGTACAGGAAGATTATCGTCATGGTAACGTGCTGTAATCACAGCACACTCTCATCACACTGGTTTATTGCAAGTCATGACAGAGACCATATGTTATTTCTCCTTTCCAGCCAAACTAGTTTGAGTTATTATTAAACTACAGCATGAAGTAGAATAGGCCCTTTAAACCACATCGCCCAGAAAACCCCCAAATTAATCCCAGCCTAATCATGGGACAATTTACAGAGACCAATTAACTTACCGATCAGTATGCCTTGGATCTGTGGGAGGAAACCTACACGGTCATGGGCTGAATTTATATGCAGCACCAGGAATTGAACCCGGATCGCCTGTAAAGCGTTGTGGTAATCACTACGATACCGTATCACCCTAAGCTTACACACAGTCACCAGAACTGAATCACTCCAGTAACAAACCCTTGTCCCATTACCTCTCGAAGGATGCAGCCCTGAAAATACCACCTTTACTAATTACGATGGAGCGCGGCTCTTTCTGAAACGTCACCAGACCGGAGAGGTAGACAACATCTAGCAAACAGATCAGCACCTACAGACTACCTCAATGATTCCACTACTGACATCAGGTGATCAGGCCGGGCTCACGACTTGGCAGAGTTGTGGCCTAGGGTTTGCCTCTCCTCCGACTTGTTCCAGGTTCAGACAATGAATCCGCTCAAGTTAAGACTCACAGAATGCTGGAGGAGCTCAGCAGGACAGGCAGCATTTATGGAGGGAAATAAACAGTCGACATTTTCTGCTGGGGCCCTCCATCAGGACTGGAAAGGAACCCTTCTTTTCCTCGGCCCAATATGTCGACTGTTTATTCCTCTCCACAGATGCTGCCTGACCTGCTGAGATCCTCCAGCATTTTGTGTGTGTTGCTCAAGATTTCCATCAGCTGCAGAATCTCAGCCCAAGAGCCCTTTCTTTTAAATTTCCAGAACACACTTATGCTTTTTTTAAAAAAAATGAATAAATAGCATTTCTTTCTTTTTTTATGCCAGTACATTTAGAGGTAACATCATTTTTTCATAAAACCATACCATTGCCACCCTGGGATGATAAATCATTTCAATCTTGGAGAAGCTTCCCCACGCAGCCCCTTCATGGGCAGTGGAAGGAGACAGACTGTGCTCCTGAGCCATGGAGCCTTTGCATTGGCTACACAGAGTTTCATTGGGTCCTCCTGCAGTCTGGACCGTGCCGGTCAACAGCATTCCCTTATGGGCATCTCAGCGTGCAGGAAGACCATCAAGTTTCGAGCAGGTGAAAGGAGTCTTTCAGAGTCGACGATCCTTGTGTGACCCCGGGAACAGCCCATAGACTGGAGTCCTCCGCCCCACAGTTGCTTGGGATGAACTAAGGTGAAAAGGACCCTCGCAGCCTTCTCCACACCCTCTTCGCAAATCCACAGTCCACAGAGAGGTGGGTGACCACCCCCTCCCCTCCGCAGCCATCCCCAGCTTGTTCTCAATGATGGGGGGCAGGCTCGGTGCTCACAGGTGTGTGGAGGGTCACACAGCTTGCTCCATCAAACTGGACAGGCCCACCTGCCAAAAGCTCGGCTTTCCACCTCTGCCTGTGCACCCTGCAGCCACAAGTTAAATTCCCACCCCCCCCCCCCCCCCCACCCAAAGCTTTACCTCCCTGAGCCACATTTAATATTCACTCTACATGCTTGAAGCCACCATCCTCCGGCACATCATGGGAACCAGCCTCTCCTCTACAGACTGTCTATACTTCTCACTGCCTCAGTAAAGCCGGCAGCATCATCAAACATCCCACCCCCCCATCGGGCAGAAGATACAACGGGCTGAAGGGACCACCATCGAGCTCCAGGACAGCTTCTGTCCCACTGTTGTCAGACTCTCGTTCGCTAAGTTGGACTCTCGGCGTCACCACTATGACCTTGCTTTACCCGTGCTGCACACTTCCGGCAGATTTTACACTTTATCCTGCAGTGTTAGAGTTCCGCCTTGTTCCAGCTCAATGCGCTGTGACTCTAGGGACCAGACGCACAGCCTCGGACTAGAGCAGGGGTCCGCAAGCTGGGCTCCGCAGGCCCTTTGCTTAATGGTATTGGTTCACGGTATTAAAAAGGTTGGGAACCCGTGGACTAGAGGGACGTCCATTTAGAACGGAGACCAGGAGGAATTTCTTTAGCGGGGTAGGACATGTATCTGGGGGATTCTTTGCCACAGACAGCTGTGGGGGCCAGGTCATTGAGTATATTTAAAGTGGAGGCTGATACTTTCGCGATTAGTCAGAACATCAGAGGTTACGGGGAGGAGGCAGGAGAACAGAGTTGAAAAAGGAAAGTAAATCACCCTTGATGGAATGGCAGAAGACTTGATGGGTTAACAGACCAAATGGTGCAAGACAAGTTTTCCATTGTATAATAATAAACTGAAGTGACAGTAATAAACCAGTTTCAGTGCCTCATTTGCTCTTAGCTCACCTGAATTCCTGTACCATCTGACCTTGGGATTTTGTTCTGCTATTTCCTACTAAACCCTTCGTCTTGGCACCCAACTTATGCTCGATTACCATACTGTCTCCTTAACTGAATTCCCAAAAGTTGGCACAATCAGACTCCAGGCCGGGACATGGGAACGTCAGTCGGCGAACCGAACGCAGCCGGGGGAGAAGCAATAAGCCCAAGGTACTTGGGCCGACCTTACGTGCAAGTGAGAGGCTTCTCCCATCCACACTGCCTTGGGTTTGAATGGAAGAAGTCCAAGATGGCACCAAGCTGTAGCTGCTGTCGGGCGGTGGCTTAGACATAGCTGTTTTTTTAAGCTTGTAGGGATAGTTTTGGGAACGGGGGGGTGGGGGGAATTAGGGGTCAAGTAAGGGCTTACGTACAGGGATGCAAAGGAAGTGAGAGGTCAGGCACTCAAAGTCCAGCAACGTGGAGCTAGGCCCATCCCAGGTGGGTGGCTCCCAGGATCGGCTGTCCACGCGAGCAGGAGGCAGGAGGAGGCCCAAGGACAAGCCAGTCATTGTGCCCAGAGTACGAGCCTGGAGTCTGGGATCCCCATCATCGGCTAGTCCAGGAGTCAGTATGAAGGTCCATCAGAAGTCCGGAAGTCAAATCCCAACAAATGGAGGTGCAGCGTCCTGTCCTGGTGCCGGAAGACTGTCCGTGTGTGTGGGAGGTGGGGAAGAAAGTGGCTTGTTGTTTGTGTTCTGATTTGCGCTTGTGGGCTGCCCCCAGCACATCATTAGTTTGTGTTGGTTAACACAAATGACACATTTCACTGTAAATGTGATCAATAAATTCGAACGTGAACCATTATGTCAAAGTCCCAGGCCCACGACGGGCAGAGTGCACAGGGAACGGATATCCGCTACATGTCATATATGGTAAAAATCTGGATGAGAACACTGTTGGTCTGATTAGCAAGTTTATGGACAACAGCAAAAACCGGAGGCCCAATGAAGAATGAAGATTGCCTGTTACCATAGTTACTACGGCATCACAACGACAATTATCAACAGAAACTCCCGAGAGGAGCAGCACAGGTCAAACTCACAATGAAACGACCCGTTTTGTTGGAGCAGGCAAAGAGACGAGGAGGATGAACGTCCATCTTGTTCTTCAGTCTCGGTGATGTGCGATACTCAGCCTTTCCTCCCAGGATGTCCCAGAACTCACCTGCCATCAATCAGAGGAAAACCGAGAGTGAGCGACGCGGGGAATCACACGGACTGCGCATAGCAACTGTGCTGTGCTGGGCTCAACGTCCTGCAAAGCCCACAGGAAGCCGTGAAGCATTAGGAAATAACCAAAGTAAAACGCCGGGCATCGAACATAGACCATCACAGCACAGTACAGATCCTTTGGCCCACAATGCTGTTCTGACAATTTAACCTCCACCAAGGTCAATCTAACAAGATGATTTACATTACAAATACATAGATGCTCGCAACTCATGGCAAATTCATGGGCATGTAGGGGAGAAGGTCAGAAGGACAAATGAATTGGGTTTGTAATAATATTGAATGGTGATACTGATTAGAAAAAGGCTTAAGGTTTATCTCAGCTTCCTGCTCACAAAGCGTAATACACAGTGTACAGTATAACACAATGTTATTTCCATAAACAAACACCCAGGCTTTTTCCAAGTTCCTGAGCGTCAACATCTCTGAAGATGTGTCCTGGGCCCAATGTACTGATTCAGCTTCTATACTGCATTAGGAGTCAGAGGTTTGGTACGCCTCCAAAGACATTTCTACAGGTAAACTGTGAGGAGCATTTTAACTGGTTGCATCACCGTCACTGCACAGGATTGAAATAACCTGCAGGGTTGTAAACTCTGTCATGGGCACTTGCCTCCCTGATGTCTCAGAAAGGTGGCATCCATCAATAAGGGCCCTCATCACTCAGGAATGCCCTCTTCTCATTTCTACCAGAGAGAAGGTACAGGAGCCTAAAGACACACACTCAATATTTCAGGAATAGTTTCTTCCCCTCCACCATCAGAATTCTAACTGGACAATGAACCCGTGAACGCCACCTCACTAGTTGTTCGCTCTCTTTTAGCACTACCTATTTAATTTTTTAAATCTATATTTTTCTTATCAGGAGGTAGAGGAGCCTTAGGTCCAAAACCACCAGTTTCAGGAACAGTTATTACCCTTCAACCATTAGGCTCCTGAACCAGTGTGGACAACTTCAGCTCTGAACTGATTCCACAACCCACAGGCTCACTTTCAAAGACTCTGCAGTTCACCGTCTCAATATTGTTTACTTATTGCGTTTTTCTTTTGTATTCACACACTCTTTTGCAAATTGGTTGTCAGCGTTTGTGTGTAGATTTTCAATGATTCTATTGTATTTCTTCATTCTACTGCAAGAAAATTCATCTCAAGGTTGTATATGGTGACATATGTGTACTTTGATAATAAACTTACTTTGAACTCTTTTTATAATTTTTACGTCTTATACTGTACTGCTGCCACAAAAACTACATGACATATGTCAGGGGCTTTTTCCCCAGGGCTGAAATGGCTAATACGAGAGGGCACAATTTTAAGGTACTTGGAAGCAGGTACAGTGGAGATGTCAGGGGTAAGTTTTTTTACTCAGAGAGTGGTGAGTGTGTGGAATGGGCTGCCAGCAACAGTGGTGGAGGCGGAAACGATAGGGTATTTTAAGAGACTCCTGGATGGATACATGGAGCTTAGAAAAATAGAGGGCTATGGGTAACCCTAGGTAATTTCTCAGGTAAGGACATGTTTGTCACAGCTTTGTGGGCTGAAGGGCCTGTATTGTGCTGTAGGTTTTCTATGTTTCTATGATAATAAACCTGATTCTGGAGAAAATTTTCTTCATCACCTTCTATTGGGAATGATTGGTTTGATTTCCCCCCACCCCCCCGCCTTTATTTTCCTGCCTCAAGTTCCGGAAGGGGAAGGCATTGGAAATAAAATGGCCGTCCATTAGGATGAACAGCCCCGGTTGGACCAGCCGTGGGACCCTGGCGCTCTTCACCTACCTGGCTCGCTCCCCTCAGCCACCTCCGATGCGCTGACTCCCAGGATGTCAAGGAGCTGCTGTGCCCCCTGCTTCTCGGCATCACTGGCTCCCTGGCCGACCCACACGTAGGAAGAGCCGGGGGTTTTCAGGACAAAGACGTCGTTGGAGTTCAGGTTGGCAGCCGCAGCGTCGACCTGCAGGGGGGACAGACGGCGATCACAGGATCACTGTAATCTCAGGCGCAGTAAACACACACGCTTACTTCAACTCCAGAATCTTTGGCCTCGAGACAGCTAGCCCCCACTGAATTCAGGAACTTCTGAACTCTTTCCCGTTCCCACGGCAACCGCAATTCCACTCACTGCAAGGGCTGCTCCACGTAAACAAAAACCTTCCATACATCCCGAGGACTCAATCCTCAGGGAGGGGGCGTAAAATGTAATCCAAGTGGAATGAAGCTGATAGTAAAGGAACAGAGTTGAGCTGAAGGTAGAACAGTATTTTTGGGTAGCCAGTTTAAAAATGGTTAGTATCGCCCAAGATGTGCGAATTGGAGGCTGGTGGGTGGGGAGGTGTGGCAGTGAAAGACACAGGATTGTCACCACTTTTCAATACAGTTGGCAACTGCTGTCCTGCAGACAGGGAACTAGATAGCCGCCCACACCTTCTATTTAACTTTACTCGACGTCCACCAGTGTCCCCGGCCTGGCGGCCCCCCACACTTCTATTGCCCTCAGAGGCGGGCAAGGTGTGACAACATTCAACCAATAGCAGAGCTACTGAGAGATGGAGAAAGAGTTCTCACACGCTACGAGAAAGGACGTACTTCAAAACAAAATGCCCTTCACCCGAGGAGTCATTGATCGTGACGTGGCAATGGTCCCAACTGGAGGGTGGAGTTCCGTTCCGGGGAAGCAGCTGGAGCTAACTCTTGAAGAATTTCCTTCCTCCACTGGTCAGCTGTCCAGCGCAGTTCCACCAGGGAAACAAAGACATTACTAGTCTGTGTGTTGTGCAGGGTTTTAGTGGCAGCGATCTACAAGGACCATCAGGGACCCCCACCATCCAGGCCACGCTCTCTTCATGCTGTACCTCGGGAAGGAGGTACAGGACCTTTAGGTCCCACATCACCAGGTTCAGGAGCAGTTATTACCCCTCAACCATCAGACTCCTGAACCAGGGAGGGTAACTTCACCCACCTCAACACCGAGCTGACTGCATGAGCTTCCAAGGACTCCACAACTCATGGTCTCAGTGTTACTTATTTACTTGTTATGGTTTCTTGCACAGTTTGTCTTCTTTTGCATATTGGTTGTTTGTCAGTCTTTGTGTCGTTTCCCACTGATTCTATTGTATTTCTTTGTCTTACTGTGAATGCCCACAAGAAAATGAATTTCAGGTTAGTATATGGTGACATATACGTTCTTCGATAATTAATTTACTTTGAGGTTTCAGGATATGCTGTCTGTTCAAACTTGACAAAGAATACCTTTAGGATTTAACTCCTAACAAAACATTTCAAGAGCCTTGGAGTCACTAACTTCGGTTCAACACACCCCTGGATGTATCACATGACCCCCATCAACCCAATCACCTGCCCCGATGTTGGTTGGTTTCTTTATCTGCTCCTCCAATGGAAGGCCTGTTTCAGGGTGCTGTTAACTACCTGTGTCTAATGAAAAGCAAGACTACAGCAAAAGCCCGGAGTCACTCTCAGTCCCAGTCCCTTCCTGGGGATTAATGTCTTAGAAACCCCCCGAGTCACCATGGTCAACACCGACTGTGCCTTAAAAACAAAACCACCAACACCTGATGCCCCCCAAGCTATTCAGAAAAATAATCACTTTAATTCTCCCGGCCTGGAGGCTCTCGCTAAAGAGTGAAGAGTCAGTGTGCAGCAGAGGGAGAGCAGTGAGACCTCCAGCGGTTTCTCCCCTTCTTTCTGCCATTTCTCCAGCCCGGCTCCTCGTTTCCTCACCTGCCCATCACCTCCCTCTGGTGCTCCTCCTCCTTCCCTTTCTCCACTCTCCTCTCCAATCAGATTGCTTCTCCCTCAGCCCTTCAACCAATCATCTCCCAGCTTCTCACATCAGTCACCACCCCCAGCCAACCACCTCCCTGCCTCCCCCCCCCCCACCACCGGACATGGTTTCACTCCTCCTCCTACCCCACTTTCTTATTCTGGCTTCGTCCCCCTTCCTTTCCGGTCACAGTGAAGAACCTTGGCCCAAAAGGTTGCCCATTTATTTCACCTGCTGAGCTCCTCCAGCATTTTGTGCGTGCTGCAAGGAAAGCTGTGAATTACTTAGAAATAATTATCCATTCCCGACGCCCGACTCACTGTCTGCGGTAAGGGGGAGCTGGCAGGAGGGACGGGAAGGGAGGTGGGGACTGCCATGGTTCTCCTATCCCATTTGAAAGTGGAGGGAAGCAGGATTTGAGGCTAGAGTTGGCAAGTAGGTAACAGGAGGCGACCTCCTCCATCCAGGGTTTAAAAGGGGGGCATTGTTGAATCTAGCGTTTGGACCAAGAAAATCAAAAGACATAGGAACTGAATTCGGCCATTCAGCACAGAGCCTGCTCAACCATTCGATCACGGCTGATTTACTTTCCCTCTCAACCCCATCCTCCTGCCTTCTCCCATAAACTCTGATGCTCTGACTCAACAAGAGTGTAACCACCTCTGCTTTAAACGTGACTTGGCAATGAACTCCACTGATACATCACTCTCTGCCTCCTCAACGGCTTGGCCTCCAGAGTTATCTGCCCACTTGCGCGGCAGGGATCCCAGCTGGGTAGAGTGTTTCCTCGAGGGATTTCACTCAGCGCGTCCCACAGGTGTAGGGAAGCCAAGTGCAAGCCAGCAGCGATGACAAAAAGCCTGCGGCCCTCCTGGGACACCAGCTGCCTCCCAGTCTCTTCTGGGGCTTCAGAAAGGAGATGGGAAATTATGACTCTGCGTGGTAAACAGGGAAGCTGTGGCAGGAAGCCCCTTAACCTGTTCTGCGACAGGGAAGGTGTGGCAGGAAGGCGACAACCTGTTCTGCGACAGGGAAGGTGTGGCAGGAAGGCGACAACCTGTTCTGCAACAGGGAAGGTGTGGTTCGCCAGCCGACTCAACCACGGAGTCTACAAGCACTGACGCACAGAGGCTGCAAACCTCGAGCAGCACACAAAGTGCCGGAGGAACGCGGTCGACCAGACAGCATCTATGGAGGGAAACGGGCAGTTGACATTTCGGGCCGAGATTCTTCATCGGGACCAGAAAGACGGGGATGAGGAAGACGTACAATTTGACAAGTGTTAGGTGAGAACAGCTGAGGCACAAGGTGGATGATGTGAAAAGCTGGGAAGTGATAGGAGGAAGAAGTAAAGGCTTGAAGACCATAAGACATACAAACAGAATTGGGCATTTAGCTCAGAGTCTGCCCCACCATGGCTGATTTATTACCCCTCTCAACCCCATTCTCCTGCCTTCTCCCCCTTAACCTTTGACACCCTTACCCATCAAGAACCTCTCAACCTCCGCTTTAAACATACCCAAAGACCTGGCACCCACAGCCATCTGCGACGATGAATTCCACAGATTCGTCACCCAATGGCTAAAGAAATTCCTCCTTAACTCTGAGGAATGTGACTGGAGAGGACAGTAGACCATGGGGGGGGAGAGAAAAAGCCAAGGAGGTGGGGAACCAGAGGGATTGATCAATATGGATAGAGACCTGCATTTAGCAGCTCTTTCCAGAGGTCTGTAGTCAAGGAGAGAAACACTGGGCCCAATTTCCACTCAGGAAGCTTCGATGGAGAAGAACAGGTTGGTTCCTCAGTCAAGCTGGCAAAGGGTTACACAGGACGCGCTCTCTCACAAACAGGGTCAGATTCAGCCAAAAGCTACTAGTGCACGGGAACCAGCTTCGAGCTCGCAGTCTGACTTCTCAGACTCAGATGGGAATGATACCCATCAGACATTAAGATGTGGGGGGGGGGGGTGGAAATTAGAGGACGAGATGTAAAGCTCCTAGCTGGGGCAGAAGTTTGACAGTCACATATTCAAACAGTCAGTGCCTCACGTGAGAGTCACCAAGCCCAACATTGCTGAAAGGTTTCTCACGAGTGTGGAATGTGTTGGAATTGAGGAAGTCGTGGTCACGCTATAGACACTGCCTACTGCAAGAGGCTCTGATCCAGCTGCTGCGCGGCCCAGAAACGCAAGACACTGGAAAGTTCGAGCAACACACACAAACCGCTGGAGGAACTCAGCAAGTCAGGCAGCATCTACGATGGGAAAGAAACAGTCGGAGTTTGGGGCAGAGACCCTTCATCAGAATCTGTACAGGTCCATGCGAATGTGCGACTCCTTGAACTTTAGTGAAGATTTCAATCAATATTTATTTCACAATCCTTCAATCTGATTAGTCAAGGATCCAAATGCACATTTTTCTTTTTGACTGGGAGATTGCCAGTTTGCACTCTAACTACTGTAAATTTATTATCAAAGTGTGTTCACTACCCTGAGAGTCACTTTCTTACAGGCATTCACAGGAAAAGGAATACAACAGAATTGATGAAAAACTATCTATAAACAAAGACTGACAAAACAAACCAATGTGCAAAATAAGGCAAACTGTGCAAATTAAAAAACATCAATGATACTGAGAACACGAGTTGTTAAATCTCTGAAAGTGAGTCAGTAGATTGTGAAATCAGTTCAGAGCGGTGGTGAGTGAAGATACCCACTCTGGTTCAGGAGCCTAACGGCTGTCGGGTAATAACTGCTCCTGAAGCTGGTAGTGCAGGATCCAAGGCCCCTACACCTCCTGGCCGATAGGAGGAATTTAGCTTCCTGATGAAGGGTCTCAGCTCAGAACATTGACTGTTTATTCCCTTCCATAGATGCTGCCTAGCTTGCCGACTGTCTCCAGCATTCCTGCTGCAGAGCAGCTCACCAGTGACGCCTGCTGGCGACAGTCAGTATTGCTGCAGCTTCAGATCAACCGAAATAAACACTTGCATCTTCAAAGTTCAAGGTACATTTATTATCAAGGTATGGATGTGTCACCATATCTCATTAATCTCACCTGGAGATTAATTCAGGCATTCACAATAAAACATAGAATATAATAGAATCAATGAAAAACTACACACAAAGACTGACAATGCGCGAGAGGCAAACTGTGGGAGTGACCCTGTCCGCAAGAGATGGTCGAATTCAGGAGACGAAAAGCAAATCGACTAACCTCTACGGCTCTGGTGGAACCGGAGCTGCTGGCCCGAACTTGGAAGAGGCGGTTGTCTGGCGGTGTGCTCTGGCCACCGTCCCGGGAGGTCCCGCCTTTGTAGACCACCAGTGGTTTCCCCCCAAACATACTCATCAGGTGGGCTGGCTCTTTCCCCTGGATCACGCGCACCTGGTAAGGGAGAGAAACAGTTAGCGGACGCAGAGACCAACGTGGCAATGTGGAACCCTCTTTATATTTGGTCACCTTTGTCCTATGAAGAGACCCAATGCCCCCCCAAGGGCATTTTTTAAAATGATTAGATGAGCTTTATTTGTCATACGTACATCAAAGCATACAATAAAAACTCAATGCTTTGCCTCAACGACCAGCGTAGTCCGGAGATGTGCCAAGGGCAGCCCACAAGTATTGCCACATTTCCGGCGCCAACACAGCACGCCCTCAATTTACAAACCCTCACTACTCCGTACCGCTTTGGAAGGTGGGAGGAAACCAGAGCCACCGGAGGAAAACCACGCGGTCACAGGGAGAACGTACAGACAGCAGCGGGAATTGAACCCGGGCTTCTGGCGCTAAGAAACCATTACACTAACCGCTGCGCCTCAACGCCACGGGTCGAGAATAAAAGTCGGCCTCGCCACATTCCCAAAAAATGTTGCTTCAAATGGCTGGCACGGGGGAGAAAAGGTTTCAAGTCGCACATTCCTCTCAGAGGATGTAAGCCTGGAGACAAGGACAGGAGTGGTCAGCAGGAGCTGTGACCACTCTGCAGTTAGAACGACAGGAACAGGCCCTTCGGCCCTTCTTGGCTGTGCCAAACCATTTTTCTGCCTAGTCCCACTGACCTGCACCTGGCCCATAACCCTCCAAACCCCTCTCATCCATGTACCTGTCCAAGTTTTTCTTAAATGTTAAAAGTGAGCCTGCATTTACCACTTCATCTGGCAGCTCATTCCACACTCCCACCACTCTCTGTGTGAAGAAGCCCCCCCACTGTTCCCTTTAAACTTTTCCCCTTTCACCCATGTCCTCTGGTTTTTTTCTCCCCTAGCCTCAGTGGAAAAAGCCTGCTTGCATTCACTCTATCTATACCCATCATAATTTTATATACCTCTGTCAAATCTCCCCTCATTCTTCTATGCTCCAGGGAATAAAGTCCTAATCTATTCAACCTTTCTCTGTAACTCAATTTCTCAAGTCCCGTCAACATCCTTGTAAACCTTCTCTGTACTCTTTCAACCTTATTAATATCCTTCCTGTAATTCGGTGACCAAAACTGCACACAATACTCCAAATTCGGCCTCACCAATGCCTTATACAACTTTACCATAACATTCCAACTCTTATAATCAATACTTTGATTTATAAAGCCCAATGTACCAAAAGCTCTCTTTACTACCCTGTCTACCTGTGACGCCACTTTTAGGGAATTTTGTATCTGTATTCCCAGATCCCTCTGTTGGTCTCAGATATCCCAGGGAGCATCATAACCACAGCATAAAAAGGCAGATTCCCTCCATTGATGTTGCTTGATGTGCAGAGCTCCTCCAGAATTGTGTGTGTGCGCGCGTGTGCGTGTGTAATTGTGTAATGAACAGTCAAAGGAATTAGTTGCTTTTTATCCTCCAAGAACTCCAAATCGGTTCCCATTTATGATACAGAATTAATCACACAGGACAGAAACAGGCCCTTCGGCCCAGCAACTATGGGCTGACCATTCCAATACCCGTTTACACTAATCTGAGTTTTATTCTTCCCATCACCATCACACCCCCCTCCCGGATTCTACACACTAGGGCCAATTGATGTGCCAACCCTCACATCTTTGGGACGTGGAGGGGGCGCGAGAATCCAGGCGGTCAGGGGAAACACGTGCGAACTCCGCACTGACAGCAGTCTCGTCGGAATTGAATCTGGGAACCATGAGAGAGAAGTTTTAACCCTGCTGGCAAAGCCTCAGGTTTACAGATTATGGACCGCAGTATTTTTGTAGCCAATTCAGTACACAAGTTTTTGTGATTTAAAAACCAAGAGTCAGAAGCCTTCAGCTCCTAAACTTTGGGATGAAAGACTTCCTGGAGTACAGGAAAGGGCAGTCATGGTCTAAAAGTTAAAATTTTGATGGACCTTCCACCACACAGTTGGAATATAAACAGGAAATACAGTGGAACATTTTTAGAATAGCAGTATGCTTCCACATGGTAGTGGACCAGCTGGTGCAAATCACTTTACAATGCCAATGATCACTGATTGGGGTTCAATTCCCATGCCGTCTCTAAGGAGTTTGTATGATCACTGCAAGGGTTTCCTCCTGGTGTTCCAGTTTCCAAAGGTATGCAATTAAGATTAGGGTTAGTAAGCTGTGAGCGTACTATATTGGCGCTATATCGCCACAAATGGCGACGTTTGTGGGCTGCTCCCAGCGCACTGCTCACTGATCTGACTTGGCGCAAAACGGCACAAGTGACTGCATGCTTTGATGCACATGTGTCTAAGCTTTTAGGAATTAACCAGAGCTCTTCCCTAAAGTGGAACCCACATTAGACGTTTCAGCCCACTTGCATTTTCGAAAACAAACGTACCACCCAACATCTGAAGCATTGAGTTTAGTGAGTCGGAGGAGTTGGATAAGGCGCGGCCCTCAAAGTATTTTTTCCAGAGGCTCCACTGCTCCATCTAGTGGGCAAGGCCTGGAACTGCATGCAAGTCTCACTTTAAGGACATCACAAAGCAGGATTTAAAACACATTACTAGTTAAGTGTGTGCTCAGACGTGTTCCTATTGGGCATTACAGCCACGCGTGCCTGCTTCTCAACACAACAGCCTCACAAACAAGTGGGCAGAAAAAGTTTAGAGACCTGACAAGATAATAATTAGGTGCTATTTTGAAAATACATACACTGTATTAAGTGTCGTGAAGGCATGGTGCTGGCGTGCAACAAAAGGCATCTTTGTTAGTTCAAAAGTTGGAGAGCAGACAGTTGGCACTCCGTCACTCCAGTCAGAGATTCCAGGCTTAGCCAATTGTCACCCAAACCCCAAAGTCAGGATGAACCAACAGGAATCAGAGACACTTAGAAAACAAACTCACAGCAAAATTCAAATTAAATTAGCTACAAAGCTTTTAATGCAGGGGTGATCACAGACTTAGAGTTTATTCCTCCTGCCATTGCATGAGGTGTTAATGCAACTAAAAAAATAAGGAGGGAGGTTAACTCAAGATTGAGCGCTGTCACTAATTTCCTCATGCTGTGGTGGTAATCTAAATCAGTACCATCGTGGCAAATACAGAGTTAGTAACGAGGAGGGTGGGGAGGGGATTGGTATCCTGCAGTGAGCTGCCGGTGGGTTTCAAGTAGAAGTTCCAAGAAACACAAGACACCGTCGCTTTTGCCAATAAAAAATACCACGTTAGCATCTGAGGAGGCTGCATGCAAGCAAATAAAAGCGTTCAGGCACTGACCCCCCCCCCCCCCGATACGTCGACGGGCACGGAAGCTTCGTACTTCAGAGCCTTCAGCAAAGCAGGCGGCAGAGTGGAGAAAATGAACTGCAGACTGCTGTGTGAGTATCGGTGTGAAGCGTTGTGGAGGCCCAGGAGAGGGAGGGTGAGGAAGCAAATTCCAGGGACTGGAGTAGAACCAAAGTTTAATGTAAATCTGTTATCAAAGTATGTACTGTATACGTATACAACCTTCAGATTCATCTTCTTACAGGCAGCCACAAGAAATACAACAGAATCCATGAAAAACCACACGTTAATGTCTCTCTCCCTCCCTCGATGCGATTTATAGATTGGACTGTAGCTCAGATTTAACTCTTTCAGTTTTATGTTTTTACATTCTGTGCTTTCTTCCCGTTCTTTCTTATTTTGCATAGTGTGTTCATTGTTTTTGTGCAGGGGGGGCATGATATTCTTGGTGCTGGTTGTGCCTTTTTCTGGGTGGGGGTGTATTTGATAGTCTTGTTGCCATTTGCACGATTTGAATGCTTTGAGTGTGTGGGGGGGGGGGGGGGCGGTTCATGTTTTTCTTTGAACGTCCTCCATGGTTTTTCTTTGTATTTCGTGGCTGTCGGGAGAAGATGAATCTCAGAGTTGTATACTGCATACACACTTCGATAATAAATGTACCTTGAACAAACATTCAATGTGCAAATAAATCAAAAATACTGAGAACAGGAGTGGCAGAGTCCTTGAAAGTGGGTGTGCAGGTTGTGGAATTTGAGCATGGCATCGAGATTCCAGAATCTGAATCCGGAGGCCGTGACAAAGTCTGGAGCCTCGAATTAGCTCTGAGGCCTCTGAAGCCATTGACAACAGTCCAGGAGCCGTCGGGCAACAGCTGCTTCTGAGTCAGGTGGCGTGGGACCCGAGAATCCCCCATCTCCCACCCAAAGGCAGCAGCGAGTGGAGAGGGAGAGGGGCAAAAGCAGAGCTGAGGTGAGGGGGTCTTGGCTGGCGTGGTGTACTGGGGCTGAATCAATCAGAACAGTGAAATTAAATCCAGGAACGGCCAAGGCCTGGGTTGGGACTGCACTGGACAGTAGAGCAGGTGATTGCAGAGACAGTGAGGGAGATTAACCCATGGAGAGTAAAGTCAGAATTTGTCGAATATTGTCGAAATCAGGACTCAATAGAAGTCCAGAAGTACAGGGGGTCGAACAAGATCTGTGCCAGGACACGTGGCACGAGAGGATAAAATGGAGGAGGTCACCAGTAACATACGGGAAAAGACAAAACCACGAAGGACATTCATGCACGTTGGGCTGCTCCAGGTCGGTGGGTCCTGGGATTGGAGGTCTGTTCGAGCAGGAGGCTCAGGAAGAGAAGTGAAGAAAGGCAGTCTAGGTCTAATATGTGAGAGTAGTGAGACAGAGGGGTGGTGGGAGGGGGTGACGGAAGCAGAGGAACTCAGTAGGTTCCGAGTGAAGTGAGGCACCCAGCTGCAGCCACTGGTCTCTACTCAATATTGTTGTGAAGCGGCCATCCACCTCGTGCAGAGCAGGCAAAACCAAGCAGCAGCCCTGGCTGGACATGATCTGGACGTACACTACTATTTAACACACAGCCATTTCTACTTCCTCTACGACGTTCTGCCTCACACACAAAACCACAATCTACGTCAATACCTGGTTAACGATTCGGGCACCGCCAGGCCCCTGCGGGGAATTAGGAATTCAGTAGTTAGCAAAGGAGTCTGCTTCAAGCGCAAACAATTAGACAGGATGAAACGGAAGCAGAAATAGACCAGTCAGACACCGACTCTCCCCCCACCTCCAAAGCCTGCCCGGCTAACCACAGAGTACCACGGCTCAGAGACAGACCACTCGGCCCATCTAGTCCATGCTGAGCCATTATTCTGTCCATCGACGGGGGTCATGGCTGATTCAACTTTCCAAGTTTAATGTCTTTCCTTTCTCCCCCCCCCCACAACTCTCAATTTTTAAGGATTAATATATTCCAGCTTTGAACATATTTTGATATGTTCTCAGTTTTGCGAGTAAGAAAAATTCCAAGGGACGCAAAAAAAAAAACACTTGAGAAGAAATTCCTCAAGTCTGAAATGGATGCTCTGCCCCTCAATCCACGTCAGAAACAGTCTCCAACTGGGAAATTCTTCCCAGCGTTTATGTCACGCTCCTGGGAAAGGCTGTTAGTGAAAGCAGATCATTCCTAGTCTACTCAGAACAGTACAGGAAATCTGGTCATTAGGAAATCTAGACTGTTGTAAGAGGAAGATTAAATGCATTGCATGCTTCGATAGGAAAAAAGAAGCTATTCTGTCATAACGTTCACGTTTATACTGGCAACTTTCCAATTATTTTGTTCCACAAGACCTTATGAATGTTAGTCACAACAATTAACTCTTTATTCCAATAAATGATGCTTGATGGCGACTGAACCCCCAAGCGTATCGATCACAAGAGTGTCACATCTTCAGTGACAGAGAGCTACATCCAGTGACTCACGTAACCGGGGAGGAGCAGTGGACCCAAAGCGTGACATCCCCAGGGGCTTGATCGGTCATGACTTGGCCCACAAAGCAGAGATGTTCAACTGTTAGCTGCTTCACAACACCTTCCCTTTCGCAATTCCCACAGATACACAGCTGTGAACCGAAGTGCTGAGATTCGCCAGACGGCCATGAGGGAAACGGACAGATACTCCAACTACAATGCAAGAACACCGAACTACAAAAAGGAAGATGATTGGTGGGAAAGCAAAATACTAGCCAAGATAACTCGAGCCCAAACAGCAATTAGTTTAAGTGCCAGTGAGAATTCTTTTCATTCTAGAATACTCGTAATGTGAAATCAAATTACACATTAAATATATTCGCCTGTGTGGCTGTAGACAGTACTGGCTCTAGTTTTTTTTAAATCAGTGTTTGGCAAGCTTCATGCAAAATACCTGAGAATTAAAAAGCTGATGCCAGTACAGTCAGATAGCCAACTCTTTTGGACTGAGGGACAGAGCATCCATTTGAACCAAGAGGAGGAATGAAGCAGCCCCTGTGATACACGTGCCCACACAAAGAAAGAGCAGAAACTCAAGTAGTTGTTCTCTTCAAGATGTCACCAAGGATCACTGGCACTTTCTTCCACACCAGAACAGCTGCCTGAAAATTAACAGCCCCCACTTAAAAGAAAACTCGATTTTATTAACCTAATTGATCTGGCACCTACGTCCAGCGTTAGCTGGTCGACTCTGTGACCGAGAGGGATGGGTGCTTACCTGGACTGGGCCACCTCCCAGCTCCTCATCCAGCTGGGCAGTCAGGATGGCCGACGCACCAATTTCATCCGGGGAGGAATCATTTCCCTGCCTGGACGGGAAGAAAAATAAAGCACTGACCAATTAACAAATCATGCTCCTACTGTCCCAGTAATACAGAGCAAAACCACTATCAAATATTACAGAAGAGATGGGAAGGCTGACACCATCACCCCCCCCCCCCCCCACCAACAACAAAGAAATCTTCAACAGGCAATCTTCAAAAAGGTGACATCCGTCATTAAGGACCAGCATTCAGGCCATGTTTCCATGCCCTTTTCTCACTGTTACCATCAGGGAGGAGGTACAGAAGCCTGAAGGCACACACTCAGTGATTCATGTTCCCCTCTGCCATCTGATTCCGGAATGGACATTGAAGCTTTGGACACTACCTCACTTTTTTAATATACAGTATTTCTGTTCTTGCACATTTTAAGAAATCTATTCAATATACATAATTGATTTACCGTACTTGTTTATTTATTATTATGGGTTTTTTTTTTGCCTCTCTGCTAAATTATGTATTGCATTGAACTGCTGCTGCTAACAAATTTCACGTCACATGCCGGGATAATAAAACTTCTCAGTCATAACTTTCACAGCACAAACTTCACTTCCCTGACAGGTCTGGAATACTGCAAACGTCTTCCATTGTGAAAGGTTAAAGTCTGTCTCGAGCTTTATAGGCTCATCAGGCCAGTGCTTATGCCGATTTCCATGGCGTGAAGCCACTGAGAGGACGAGACTCCCACCACCCCCCGGATAGGACGCCAGTCTATCATGAGGTTAACCCCCAGCATTTTGCTGGTACCCATTTTCAGCTGGGTAGACTGGAGCAGTGTGTGGTTAAGTACACTGTGAAGACTGATGCAAAATACACATTCAGTTCCTCTGCCATCTCTGCGTTTCTCATTACAGTATCTCCAGCATCATTTTCTATTGGTCCTATATCTACCTTCGACTCTCTTTTACCCTTTATATATTTAAAAAAGCTTTTAGTATCTTCTTTGATATTAGTCGCCAGCTTCCTCTCATAATTCATCTTTTCCTCTAAATGACTTTCTTAGTTTCCTTCTGCAAGTCTTTAAAAGCTCCCCGATCCTCTATCTTCCCACTACCACTGACTTCCTTGTAAGCCCTTTCTTTAGCTTTTACTTGGCTCTGACTTCATTTGTCGTTCTTCTTCCCTTTGAAAATTTCTTCTAATTTGGAATATATCCATCTTGCACTTCCCTCATTTTTCGCAGAAACTCCAGCCGTTGCTGCTCTGCTGTCCTTCCTGCAAATGTCCCTCTCCAGTCAACTTCGGCCAGTTCCCCTCTCATGCCATTGTAATTTCCTTTATTCCACTGAAATACCAACACATTGGATTTTATTTTTTTCCCCTCTCAAATTTCAAGGTGAACTCGATCATATTGTGATCACTGTTCCCTAAGAGTTCCTTAACCTTAAGCTCTCTTATCTCCTCCAGATCATTGCACAACACCTCAACCCATCACAGCCGATCCCCTAGTGGGCTCAACAACAAGCTGTTCTAAAAAGCCAACCCTTAGACATTCTACAAATTCTCTGTCTTGAGGTCCAGTACGGACCTGGTTTTCCCAATCCACTTTCATGTTAAAATCCCCAACGATTATCATGACATTGCCTTTCTGATTTGCCTTTTCTATCTCCTGCTGTAATTTGTAATCCACATCCTGGCTGCTGTTTGG
Organism: Hemitrygon akajei; assembly: GCF_048418815.1. Lineage (NCBI taxonomy): Eukaryota > Metazoa > Chordata > Chondrichthyes > Myliobatiformes > Dasyatidae > Hemitrygon > Hemitrygon akajei. The sequence continues at coordinate 177,212,880 of NC_133130.1, read as the reverse complement.
AGGCCTGTATACAACTGTCATTAGGGTCCTTTTACCCTTGCTATTTCTTAACTCAACCCATAGAGTCTCTACACCTTCCAATCCCATGTCATCTCTTTCTAATGATTTAATATTATTTCTTATACACAGGGCCACACTACCCCCTCTGCCTACTAACCTATCTTTCCGATACACCGTATATCCTTGGACTTTCAGCTCCCAATGGCAGCCAACCTTTAACCAAGTTTCAGAGATGGCCACAACGTCATATTTGCCAATCTGTAGCTGAATTTCAAATCGTCCATTTTATTCCTTATGCTGTGTGCATTCAGTCCAGTATGTGTTGCTTTCTTTTTTAAATGCACCATGCCTCTATTGCCCTGTAACTCATCCCACTGGCTGTGATTAAGCCTCATCTCCTGCCTGTTCCTTCTATAATCTATGTTGCACACTATCTTGGATTTATTCTTGTTTTCCCTTTCTTCAGCCCTATCACTCCAGTCCCCACCCCCTGCCAAATTAGTTGAAATGCTCCCTAACAGCTCTATTAAATGTGCCCACTATGATATTGGACCCCTTTGGGTTCAGGTGTAACCCGTCTTTTTTTGTACAGGTTGTACAAATGTGTTTGAGATGGATAATAAAACGAGCTGTGATGGAATGGTAGGGCAGAATCAATGGGCCAAATGGCCTAATTATGTTCCTATGTGTTATGGTCTAAAAATGGAGCACAACATTCAAACTAATTTCAACCCATCTCTGTAGACAGTGACAATTTAAGAGCACTTTCACCTGACTAAATCGACTTCAACCTCTCACTAAGAAGAGGGAACCTCTGCGGCATTTGGACAAATTTACAATGAAGCAGCTCGATGGCTCACCAGAAGTAGATGATGTTCCCATGCCTCCCACTGAAGGTGTAGGCGTACAGGATAATGTAGCAATCCCCTCCGTAGAACTGACCGTAGGTGCTTGGATCCACAAGGGCTTTGTCGCTGCCTTCAACGCGCCAGATCTGAAACGATTGTTCGTGATAGAGGCAAACCAAAACCGCACAGGTTCAACTTCCCCGTCCACACCAAAGATGTGTCAAAGGTTACAGGGAGAATGAGGTTGAAAAGGATTAATAATCAGCCACGATGGAATAGTGGAGAATTGATGGGCTGAATGGCCTAATTCTGCCAGCAATGGGTGGGCAAACCCATTGTTGGACACCAATGTCAGCATCCAAGACATGCTGTCCTCTCATATAATAGAGGCAAACCAAAACGACCCAGGTTCAACTTCCCCGTCCACACCAAAGGATTTAACTTGAGGATGTCACCACCCAGGGCATGACATCTTCCCATTGCTACCGCTGGGGAGAAGGCAAGGAGCCTGAAGATGCACAATTAATGTTTTAGGAACAGCTCCCTCCCCACAATCAGATTTCCAAAGGACCCACAAATACCACCTCTCTTCTTCCTTCGCACTGGATAGTAATTTTTGACTTGCACTGAACTGCTGCCACAAGACAACACTGTCCTCCCATTGAAATGGGAGTTCACTTCAGATGCAGTGATGGTAACTTACTCCACACGTTCCTGTCACAATGAGCCGTGATACGTAGCTTCCCTCCCCACTACATGGTTGTGCGAGTTTGTTAACTGCCCACTGACTTCCTCCCAGGTGTAGGCAATTGGCAAACTGATGGTCATATAAGAGAATAAATTATAGGCTACAGGGAAAAGTAGTGAGACTAATGGAATTGCTCTGCAGGGTGTTCAGCATGGACCAAAAAGCCACATCTTGTGTCAGAACAGTTGGTTATCTCATTTAGACCACAAGACATAGACGCAGATATAGTCCATTTAGCCCATCAAGTCTGATCCGCCATTCTGATTTATCATCCCTCTCTCTCAACCCCACCCTCCTGCCTTCTCCCTGTAACTTTTGACACCCTATCATCATCCACTTTAAGCATACCCAATGACTTGGCCTCCACAGCTATCTGGTGGCAATGAATTCCACAGATTTACCACCCTCTAGTTAAAGAAATGCCAGCTCATTGCTGTTTGTAAAGGGGCATGCTTCTATTCTGAAGTTGCATCCTCAGGAGGTGCAAATAATTATTAATTTTTTAAAAATTCTTCCATTAGTTAATTTCAGAGTGAGCCATCAGTAGGGTGTCCGGAGGCAGTCTCCCGATTCGCTACCCAAGGCCTAGTACCCAAGGCTTAGTTGCCTCCTGGTTTGTAGGGAGCAGGGTGATCAGTGCCTGGGAACTGCGCAGGATCAGAACCACCACAGAAACATCATCAGTGGGGGAAAAGCCGAGGGGTAGGGTTTAAATAAAGTGAAAAAAAAACGGGGGCTGAGAAAGTGCAGCCTGCCCAGAAAGTTCTCAGAACTCCAACATAATGGAGTCGGACACCTGCCCCCAAGCAAAAAAAATTTAAGAACTGCTGGAGGAACTCACAGGTAAGGCAGCATCTGGGAAAAGTGATGGGCAATCAACATGCAAGATCAAAACTGGGCAGTGGAGGGAAGTGATTTACCAAATTCCTCCAGCAATATTTTTGTTTTGCTTCAGAGTGTTTGCAGTCTGCTGTTGTCTCCATCTAACATAATTATTACCAACCCCCCACCCCCACCCCCAAGTTCCTCCAGGAATATCTATCTGCTTCCTACTTGTACTTCAGATAAGTTTGTCTCCAAACAGAGATCAAAGCTGTGGCTGGTGTCCTTACCGTTTTCTCCCCGGATCCATCGTCCACCATTCCATGCTGGGCAGCCATGGCGGGAGACTCATGCAAAGTAGTAGCATCAAAGGGCACCTTCTCGATCTTGGCGATCTGCCCGGAGATATAGCAGGTGCCCATTCCCTGTGTCTGATTCAAGTCAACCCAGTTCTTGAAGAACTGCTTGAAGAGTGGCGTCTCGCCGGACTCGGGCAGAATCTGAACCTGAGGAACAACACAGGCCCGTGTCCCATTAGAGATTAGTTTAGTTGGCCATTTGGATTACTAATTTAATTGGTTAAGCTCAACATTGTAGGACGCAGGGCCTGCTCCTGAACTATAATCCATGTTCTGCTTGTAGCACCGCACAGGATTGGAAAAAGCTGCACAGGGTTTCAAACTCGACCGGCTCCATTGTGGGCACTAGCCCATGTCCACCATTGAGGACCTCTTCAAAAGATGATGCCTCAAAAGAATGGCGGCATCCATCATTAAGGACCCCCATCACCCAGGACATGCCCTCTTCGCATTGCTACCATCGAGGATGACGTACAGGAGCCTGACGACACACGCTCGATGTTCTAGGAACAGTTTCTTCTCCTCTGCCATCAGATTTCTGAACAATTACCTACACTCAATACTCAGTATTTGTACTCTTGTTTTGCACTGCTTTTTTTATTTTTAATATACACATTCCTTACTGTAAAACTAAAGGTTTATGCATTGCACTGCCACGAAACAACAAATTTCACGACTGATTCTGTCTCGACCCAAGTTCTGAACGTGACACTCAGTGAGCAAAGCGTTCTTCCTCCCAACAGAAAACTTCACAGCCACAAATGAACAAAATCCTAATGATGAAGAAGTCTTTGCTGAATAAACTGTATTACAGGTTACTAACAAGTAACTGTCTGTTGCTCCCAAGTAAATATCGCTGCCTGTAAGGAGTTTGTACGTCCTCCCTCAGACCACATGGGTTTCCTCTGGGTGCTCTAGTTTCCTCCCACCGTACCGGTCAGTACGTTAATTGGTCATTGTAAATTGTCCGGTAATTAGGCTAGGGTTAATTGGGGATGGCTGGGCCATGTGGCTTGAATGGCCAGGAGAGCCTATTCCATGCTATATTTCAATTAAAGAAGTATATTTCTAGAAATAAATAAACAAATAAATATAAAACCCTTCCTTGCAGCGGCACAAATTCTCCCTAATAACATCTTTAAATGTAGAACATTACAACACAATACATGCCCTTGGGCCCACAATGTTGTGCCAACATTTTCAACCTACTCCAAGATCAATCTAACCCCTCCCTCCAACATAATCCTCCACTTTTCTATCATCCATGGGCCTTTATAAAAGTTTCTTAAGTCACCCTAATTTATCTGCCTCTACCACCATCCCTGGCAGCGCATTCCACACACCTCCCACTCTCTGTGCCCTCTGATAATAGGGCCCATACTTTCTTCCAATCACCTTAAATTCATGTCCTCTTATATTAGGCATTTTCCCCTTGGGGAAATGTCTCTGGCTATCCACTCATCATCTTTAGCAAATAACATTACGAAGTAGGTTTAGATCCCAGAAAGTCTAAGTCCCTGCCCACACTGAATGAAGTACCCCAATACATCTTACCTGGGTGTGTTTAGGATATCCCATTTTTGAAATAAATTCTTCTGCACCTTTCAAAGCAGCTTTGCGTTCTTCCGGATCAGCTTGTTTACCTTTTACAGTTGACGAGAGAAATAAGTGACATTGAGAATTTCTTGAACATCCTCCTTCTCTTTCTCCCATCAGACTTTCACTCTTTACATCTCACCAGGTCCCTCAACACCACCACTTTGGTCAAGAAAGCACAGCGTCCCCCATGTTAACCATTTTATTTAGAATATAAAGAGAAACACCTTCGAGAGTGTGTCCTGACCAGCTGCATCGCTGTCTGGTACGGGATTTGCAAGTCCCGGCAAAGGATTGTGAGGGTCATCGGGGTCTCTCTTCCACCCATTAGAGATATTTATCAGAGGCGCTGTGCGCACAGGGCCCTCAGCATCATCAACGGTCCCTCCCATCTTTCCAACAATCTCAATGACCCCCTGCCATCAGGCAGGAGATACTGTAGCATTAGAACAAAATCTGTTAGAATGGGAAGCAGCTTTTCACCCCACAAACCATAAGACTACTGAACTCCCTGCCAACACCTAGGCTTCATCACGTATGAAGCAACAGCAGCGTTATACTGTTTAACTTGTTACTACCCCTCAACCATTAGACTCTTGAACAAAAGGGGATAGCTACACTCATTTAAGGACTCTGTTATATGTTATTTCATGCTCGTTATTTATTGCTATTTATTTATATCTGCATTTGCACAGTTTACAGTTACTGTTCTATAGATTTGCTGATCGTGCCCGCAGAATAAGATTCTCAGGGTTGTAGGTGGTGACACTGATAATAAAAGTTTACTTTGAACTGAGTGTTGTATATGCACCTTGTTATTTGCTCATTTATTCGTGGTGATATTCCCAAGACCACAGCCTCAGAATGCAGGGACGTCCTTTTAGAACGGAGATGAGGAGGAATTTCTTCAGCCAGAGAGGGGTCAGGGCATGAAGGGATACGGGGAGAAAGCAGGAGATTTGGTCTGAAAGGGAAATGGACCAGGATGGAACAGATTCAATGTGCCAAATGGCCTAATTCTGCTTCTAAATCTCGTGGTCTTTACGTGCGAGTTACATGTACTGTGTTTTGCACCCGGACCCAGAGGAATGTAGTTTCGTTTGGTGGTAAGCGTGCATGTTTGAATGATAATAAACTGAACTTGAACTTCAGCGATCGGTGTGGAGGATAAACCTCTGAAATGCTGCGTTAAGGAGAACAGAATTTCCACATAGACACACAACTTCACAGGACAGTGATCACTACCGCCCTCAGTAGCGACCGGAGAATAAATCAACCCATTTCACTGACAAGTAGAGTGCTTCAAGTTAAAGTTTTAGACAGCTTTGTTTTGCCCTGCTGTCCAAGCTCATCTTCTCCCAACCCCTCACAAAAACACACCACCACAACACAAGCCGTCTAGAATGAAACATGTCCCAAATTTACAAGGACAGCCTGTTCACCCCAATATTCTACCCCACTCCTGTAGAAACGTCCTCCCAACCTGTGTCAGCACATCAATAAAGCAGCCATGCCTCGCTGCACACAGTAACTTCACACCAGTCATACTGGCCAGATTTGCTCCATCTACCAGCCAGCCATGAGTGTCCGAGATGGTGATGCACAGACAGCAGAAAGGATGCAGCTCAATGCAGCCCAGTTACTGGACAGAACTTCATCTCCTGCACAGGCCATGGCCACAAAGGCATTAAGCTGGAAGCTCCCATATTACACATTACAACTGGTCCAAGACTTGTTTTAAAGTACTTTTTATAAGATTTAGATTTGTACTTTTTAACAAACTCAGGTATTTTTCACACTGACTGGCAGAAAGCGGTAAAGCAGCTAAACTAACTATTTGTCACCTATAAAAACGCAAACACAAGGAAATCTGCAGATGCTGGAAATTCTTTCTCCCGAGGCCTCCCGTCCCATGATCCTCTCCCTTCTCCAGCTCTGTATCCCTTTTGCCAATCAACTTTACAGCTCTTGGCTTCATCCCTCCCCCTACTGTCTTCTCCTATCATTTCAGATCTCCCCTCCCCCTCTCAAATCTCTTACTATCTCTTCTTTCAGTTAGTCCTGATGAAGGGTCTCGGCCCGAAACATCGACTGTACTTCTTCCTATAGATGCTGCCTGGCCTGCTGCGTTCCACCAGCATTTTGTGTGTGTTGATTTATCACCTTTCTTACACCCCTTAGCATTAATTCCCTTCTTAGCATCATTTCTCAGTTCTATATTTAGTTTGCTTAGTACTTGCATGTTTGTACTCTAAAATAAACTGAAATCTTGGAATTCAGACTGCCTGCCAGTTTTTGACTCCCAGAAGAAGCTCAAGGGTCAGAAATTAAACAGAGATCCAACTGCAACTGTTCTACGGTCAATATTAAACTGCTCAGCCAATGTACATAAAACTCCGAGAATCTGTCACTCTCCAGACTTCACCAGACTGGCAGATTTTTCCCACACTATTTGATATCATTCTGAACTTAATTTTTATGATAATAAATTAACCGAGCAATTGAATACGACACAACTTACGTGAGGAATTTACCCTGCAAGATCCAATTTTTCTCCCAGAATTGGAATCCAGAAAGAACAGCAGACAGAGGACAATTTGATGCACATTCCCTAAAATATGTTTGGAAAAAAACCTTCACACCCACAATTAACTTCCCAGCATTAGTTGTGGAACTGGTTCTAACCTTTCCACACAAAGATCATCCCATTCGATCCATTGTCCAGGATGAAACTGTCCTCAGATTGCAACATGTCCTGTCTGAATGGGTTTTCTGCAGACACTAGGGAAATATTGACCTCTCCTGAGGCATTCGAAACCTGAACGAGAGAAGCCCAAAAAATATTTGGTCAGTATCTGTCAAGGACTGCACTCCAGAGAAAGGGAAAGTTAGTTTTATGATGCAGCCTTGCTCCCTCTTTACAGGCCAAGTGAGAACAACTTCAGGTTGGAAGAAACTCTACAGAGACCATGAAAATGTTTCACGGTGGCAATGGTACACATTCCTAGCATAGCAATCAGAGAGTTGGAAAGCAGGAGGAATGAGGTTCCAGCGGTTCCATGCTGTCTTCTGTCCTACAACTGTGAAGGGAGCCCACCATAGGAGCAAATGGCTTCACATGCATGATCACCTGAACGCCATTCGCTCACACCAGAGGGATGGCGGGATACAAAAGCCGTAGGGCTGAAATTTAAAAAGGGATGTAGAAGTGTTTCAAAGGATGAACAGCTCTGATGGGTGCAGAGTTGCCCATGTCCCCCCCCCCCCCCCACCCCCGGGAGATTCGCAAACCGTTACTCTTGCTATGCTGCTAATGAGAGAGAAAGAGATGTAAGGGAAAACATGCTGGAACTGGAACATCTGCTACTGATAAGAGAGAGAGAGGAGAGGCCATTGATTTACTGTTATGTCTTCTGCAAAGGTTGTTTGTCTTCGGCTATTCTGTTCATTAAAATTCCTCCGTGGACAGCCGGAGTGGGCTGGTTTGATGGGCTAAGCCATTCAAAACTGATTGACACCTGAGACCCCGTGAGTGGGGATAAAAGTGAGGTCTGGGGAGACAGACACCCCTCAGACACACCAGGAGGCACACTAGAGAGCACTGCTTGAGTGTTGGAACCCACGAGAAGGTGTGGGGCATCGGGGACCAAACAAAGGATCGGTCAGTTTAACTCACAGTGTTATAGCAGGGCCGGTGGGGGCTTGTGTGTGTGTCTGCCCTTGCCTGGGTGACGAGTCCACCACAGAAGAACGATCTAGCTGAAGGACAGAGGGGTCATACCTGAATGGCCACAACAACACATCGACGGATCAAGAACGTAAAGGAAGGTTTGACGGGCTGTCACTGTTTGCTCTCTCTCTCTCTCTCTCTCTCTCTCTCTCTCTCTCCCCAACAATTACAACACAGCGACCAACAACTACCTCAGCCCGTATGAACTGATCTGAACTTTATACTTATAAATGACAATTTATTATCCCCTAGACAACGACAGAGCTTGTTTATTATTGCTTATTATTATACCCACATTTTCAGATTATTGCTAACTTGTATTATCTATTGATTTGAGAGTTAGGGGGCAAAAGTTTAAGGGAAACACGAGGGGGTATTTCTTTACTCAGAGAGTGATAGCTTCCTGTAGAAGTAGTAGAGGCCAGTTCAATTGATAGATAGATAGATAGATAGATAGATAGATACTTTATTCATCCCCATGGGGAAATTCAACTTTTTTCCAATGTCCCATACACTTGTTGTAGCAAAACTGATTACATACAATACTTAACTCAGTAAAAAAAAATATGATATGCATCTAAATCACTATCTCAAAAAGCATTAATAATAGCTTTTAAAAAGTTCTTAAGTCCTGGCGGTAGAATTGTAAAGCCTAATGGCATTGGGGAGTATTGACCTCTTCATCCTGTCTGAGGAGCATTGCATCGATAGTAACCTGTCGCTGAAACTGCTTCTCTGTCTCTGGATGGTATATGGACAGGAAAGGAATGGAGGGTTATGGGCTGAGTGCGGGTAGGTGGGACTAGGTGAGATTAAGAGTTTGGCACGGACTAGGAGGGCCGAGATGGCCTGTTTCCGTGCTGTGATTGTTATATGGTTATATATATGATTATATGGTTATATATTTGTATTATTGGTATTGTTTTGTATATTTTACTAATAAACACTTTTGAAATAGTACCACCAGACTCCAATAGATTCTTCTATCTTTGCTGGTTAGACACCCAGTTACGGGGTACGTAACAGAAGCAAATCAAACATCAATGCTGGTAGAGTTAATTAGCTGGTCTAGTTAGTGATCAGAGCTGGGAAGATCCAAGTAAACTCATATGAGCACCTCGCTCGGCAGCAGAGTCTAGCACAAGCAAACCTTTCCAATTAGGCATCTGTCTAATGTCAAAACCCCATCCACTCCGCCCAAGATCAACTTTCACATACCAGTGCACAGCATGACAAAATGTTCTTCATGATCAATGTGACAGAAATGGTTTAACCGCATTGTAGTGGTTGGGACACAAAATATCTATTATAAACAGTCTGATCGAAATGATTAAACTCAGAGATTCTAAGACTTTTTTATGACATGGACCAATATCATTAAGCAAAGGGTCAGTGGATGCCACGTTGGAAACCCCTGGTTTAACGGCATTGCAATGGTTGGGAAATTCTGTTACTACTGGCAACAGTATTACAGAAGAATGTGAGGTCACTGCACAGAGTTGTTTGTTGTGGCCCCCCTCTCACTGTGAAACGGAGACACCTCTTTCTCCTTTATTAGGGAGACAGAGAGCCTGTGATACATTGAATACCGGGTGAACGATAAGTCTTTGGGTACTGCAAGTCTGTGTCTTTGCTCACGCTCGGTGTCGGGTGCCGATGCTGTTTTGCCGGTGACGGGAGGGGGATTATTGCTCACTGCCGCTTATGCGCAGGAAGGAGGGGAGCTGGGGGGGGGGACCGGGGTTCTAACATTTAACTGTCGTTCATTCTTTGGGAGCACTCCTCTGTCTTTGTGGATGTTTTGCGAAGAAAAAGCATTTCAGGATGTATATTGTATACATTTCTCTGACATTAAATGTATCTTTGAAACCTTTGATTGTCTATATAAAACCTAGAGCACAGGCAATTAAGTGAGAAGATCCAGGCAAAGATCTCTAAATTGCCATGGAGCTCAGAGAGTCTGAATGCCTAGACACTTGCCAAGAGTAAACAGTCTTGTCTAATGGGTGCTCCAGACTCCCAATACCAGGCTGGACAGATCACCTTGACCTTGGGTGTCCCAACCCCAGAGGAATGTTTGAGACAAGGCGGTTCACATTTCACAGGGGTGATGTACACAGACGCATTTGTTTATCCCATTTCCAACTATCTTTAAGCCTCTCAAAGAATTGTGCATCACACCTTGTACAATTTAGCCAGTTTTCTGTTGGATACATCAGCCGTAATGTCATCATCCACGCATTCGGGCAGATCTGGCTTTGGTCCAAGAACCTTAAAAATAAAACAGAATGGAATTGGTGGTCATGAACCGGAGACACATGAAACTAGAAGAACCAATGTTAAAACACAATGCTCATGCCTCTTCATCTCGCATCTTTCCACCAACACAGATATAACGACATGATTTACCAATATCTTTCACCCTGAGGTCTCCACTCTCTGTTCCATAGGGCCCAGCCTTCCACTGAATGAAGATTCATCCAACCTGGGCCCTGTCTGTGGCACAGTTAATAGAGCCACAGCCTCATTGCATCAGAGCCCCTGGTTCAATCCCAGCCTTGGGCAATGTCTACATGGAGTTTGTGGGTTCCTTCTCACATTTCAAAGATGTATGTGCCATTAATTAAATGCATGTAGGAGAGTGTAAATTGCAACTCTCCTCAGATTGGTGGAAACATCGGAGTCGGACCAGTGCAGGATCAGTGTAAAATGGAGGATGGTCAGTGTGGATTTGATGGGCCGAAGGATCTGATTTGTTGCTATGTCTTATTAATATAGAAAAGTTCAAACGGGCACAGCTTAAATGCCTTCTTTAAATTTGTTGATGATACAACCATTGTTGACAGAATCTCAAATGGTGACATGAGGGCATACAAGAGTGAGATATACCAGCTAGTTGAGTGGTGTGGCAGCAACAACTTTGCACTCGATATCAATAAGATCGAAGAGATGATTACGCACGTCAGAAAGGGTAAGATGAGGGAACAGATGCCAGGCCTCAGAGGGATCAGAAGTGAAGATAGTGAGCAATTTCAAGTTCCTGGGTGTTAATATCTCTGAGGACCCTATCCTGGTCCCAACAGATTGATGCAGCTACAATGAAAGGAAGACAGCAGCTATATTTCATTAGAAGTTTGAAAAGTTTTGGTATCTCATCTAAAAGACTCAAATTTCTACAAAGGTACCGTAGAGAGCATTCTGACTGGCTGCATCATCGGTTGGAATGGGGAGAGGAGTGCTACTGCACAGGATCAAAGTAAGCTGCAGAAAGTTGTAAAATCAGTCAGCTCCATCATGGGTACTAGCCTCCATAGTATCCAAGACATCTTCAAGGAGCAGTGCGTCCAAAAGGCAGTGTCCAACACTTAGGACCCCCATCACCCAGGACATGTCCTCTCCTCATTGTTACCGTCAATAAGGAGGTACAGAAGCCCGAAGACACACACTCAGCAATTCAGGAACAGCTTCTTCCCTTCTGCCATCTGATTTCTGAATGGACATTGAACCCATGAACACAACCTCACTACTTTTTATTTCTGCTTTTACACTACTATTAACTATTTAATTTCCGTATAAACTTTCTAAAATCCAGTTTTTCCTATATTATGTATGAACTGCTGCCACAAAGTTAACAAATTTCACAACATTTGCCGATGATATTAAACCTGATTCTGATACATGGTAGTGGTTAGCACGATTGCTTTACAGCACTAGCAATCGGCAATTAGGGTTCAATTCCCATCACTGTCCGTAAGAGGTTTCTACGTTCTCCCTGTGACCACGTGGGTTTCCTCCAGGTGCTCCAGTTTCCTCCCACAGTCCACTGACGTACAAATTAGGATTAGTTCAATTGTGGCATGCTGCGTTAGCACCAGAAAGGTGGTGACACTCGCGGGCTGCCCCCAGAACATCCTCGACACAAGCGACATTTCACTGTATGCTTCAATGGTCCAATGCACACGTGACAAATAGGGTCGCCTTTTTACCTGAAAAATCTGTGACTACCCCCTCCATCAGTCAGCCGGCTATGGTGACACCTGCTGGCACTTCAGCAAACTACAACCACACAGGGAAAAAAAAATCATTTTACAATAGTACACAAGGTCTTTCATACGTCAGAGCCCGATACTCACCTCGATCAACCTTTCTGACTCCTTGCCTTCCTCTATCACCCTCACACGGGCACGGCCGCTCCTCTCATTGTCACGAATACCCTTGGCGATGTATGTGGCCTTCAGACGTTCAAACCTACTGCACTTGGAGCCACACCACTGCAAGACTTCCTGAAACGTAAAGGAAATATATTACAAAGTAGCAAGAATCAATGTAACACATTATCCCCCATAGAGCCAATTATATTTTACATGTCACTACACCATCTTTGCTCACGGAGTGCTCGGCTTTCCAAAGGATGACGCGTAGAATTGCGTGCGTTTGATTAGGGAGAGAAATTGTCAAATGAGGACCGGGAAGATGAAAGCCCGTTCTTCACATCCAGCATTATTCCTGCCATCGGATCCTGCTCAAAGCCTTTCATTACCTTCCAGGACATGGGTGTCACTGACAAGGCCGTGTTGATTTCCCAATTCCACCTACACCAAGGGGCCTCAGAAATGGCTTTTTCTTCTATTAATTTGACAGATTAGTCAGAACATTTTGTACTTTGGGAGAAAATCTTTTGCTCAGTGCATGTTCTAAGTAGTAGACCATCACCCATCTCAGCTGATTTCTCAAGGACCATGCCATCGCACCACCAGCAAGTTTATTGTTCAGATTGCATTCTTTCTTGTAAAAATTACAGCACCAGCGATCAGGGTTCAATCCCCAGCGCCGCCACTGTAAGGAGTTCACACATTCTCTCCGTGATTGCCTGGGTTTCCTCCAGGTGCTCTGGTTTCCTCCCACATTCCAAAGATGTACAAGTTCGGGCAAGTAAGTTGTAGGCATGCCACGTTGGCACCGGAAACAAGGCGACACTCACAGGCTACCCTCCTCCCCAGCACATCCTCGGACTGTGTCGGCCACACAGACGCAAATGCCACACGACAGGGCATTTGGGCTCTGGGCCAGATTGAAACGCTCGGGGTCACGGGAGAGCGATGGGCCAGTTCAGCCCGCTGCTCCGCGGAGCTGGCTCGACTCTGCACTGGACTGAGAATGTGACCTGCCACTGGCGGACTTCAGGGTCGGCTGCAGTGATGTCTGGCGTTGCGAACTCCCGTTCCGACTGCTGTTTGTCAGCTTTTATTGTTGGCATGACTTGTTCTTTTTTTCTCTCTGCACACTGTCAGTCTTCTTTTGTTTTTATTGGGTTCCATGTTTCGTGGCCGCCCATGTGCAGAGGAATCTCAGGGCTGTATAAAGTATACATACTTTGAACTTTATGTTTTGTTGTACATGTGACAAATACAGCTAACCCTTAAATCGCTTTTGCTGGGAATTCTGCTTATCCGATGCTGCTGGAAGCAAGTTTTCCATTTCATTTGTGCACTTGACGATAAACTTGACTTTGACAGTTTGGAGTGGATTTTCGGATTGGCTCCAGTAACAAATGTTTAGTCCCACAGAACCATCATTAACAATGGAAATTCAGGTGAGCGCAGACAACAGAAGTGACCACATTGGTGTTGATCCCGAGCCGGTGCTGTTCCCTGCTATATATACACACCTCAGCGGCCACTTTATCAGGTCATTAATGCAAGTATCCAATCAGCCAATCACGTGGCAACAACTCAATGCATTAAAACATGCAGACATGGTCAAGAGATTCAGTTGTTGTTCAGACCAAACATCAGAATTGGGAAGAAGTGTGGTCTAAGTGACTTTAACTGTGGAATGATTGATGGTGTCAGATGGGGTGGTTGGAGTATCTCAGGAACTGCTGATCTCCTGGGATTTTCATACTCTGGAGATGAGAGAGAATGGCGTGAAAAAGCAAAGGAAAAAAATCATCCAGTGTGCAGCAGTTCTGTATGCAAAAAAAAAAGCCTTATTAATGCAAGAGGTCAGAGGAGAAAGGTCAACTGGTTCAAGCAGCCAGGAAGGCAGCAGTAACTCAAATAACCATGTGATACAACAGTGGCATGCAGAAGAGCTACAGTGATGGGCTACAGCAGCAGAAGACCAGAAACATACACTCAATGGCCACCTTATTTTATACAGGAAGTACCTAATAAAGAAGCCACAGTGTTTTACAACTGTGTTACACTTGGTTTAATTAGGAGCACCAATAGCAACTACTGCTGGAGAGTACATTTAAGTGAGGATTTGGCAACTTCCCTTTGAGGTTCAGTGACTTCTTTAACACTGATACAGCAGAGGACATTAAGCATGCAGAGTCCTGACTGGTACGGACCCTTTTCACAACTTGGCTATCATACAGGATATGATATTCTGCAGGAGGTGACAGACGCCTGGTCTGGGGATGCCTGTCAGTTGCACGGGCTCAGACAGCAGAGGAGATCACTTTCAACAAGACCAAGGCACCAGCGTCAAACAATCCAACAAGCAGCAATCCGGAGACAGCTGCCGTGGCCTGGATTCACTTGGAGGCCTCCCCGAGAGGGCAGGTGACGAGGTGGGAAGTTAAAACAAAATCCACTGGCACCAACATTATAACTCAATCGTTCAGCAATCATGGCTTTAAAAGTTAGATTCCTGAACCATTTAGAAATGAGAAGATTGGCATTCATTGGCAAAAATCAGGAAATGTTTCTCCTCTTCCCCAAACCCACTGTCCAATTAACGTTACAGCTGTTATCAGGAATGAATCAGTTATTTTGGAAACTATTTCAGACATTTAAGGAATTTGACTGTGCTTGTTAACAAGCGATTGCAGCCTGTGTGTTTTAAAGGAATGGAAATGCCACAGAACTCAGAGCAAGAGAACTTCCAGCTGCTACTAGCATACATCTAAATAACCATTCACTCCCAGTGTTACATCTACCTTCCAAGGAGATTGGGCGAGGTTGGCAGGTTAGAAGGCATCATTTGTCTCCCACCCAAAATGTCAAACTGGGATCTTCACCAAGTGGCAGAACCTTCAGCTGGAGACAACGCTCCTGGGGAATGTTGCTTCAAGTGCAGGAGTGGATCAGAGCAAGACACGTGGATATTAAAAAGAATGGAGGGCTAGGTGGAAGGAAAGGGCTGGGCTGATCTTAGCATAGGTTCATATGTCAGCACAACATAGCGTGCTTTTTTTTTTACAAGAATACTTTTATTACAAATTCCGACCGTGACACTAATGTACAATCAAACAACAGACCAGACAAATCATAACTAATATACATTAAACTAACACATTCCCATTCTCATCAAGGAAGGCATTTAACCCCGATGATGCCCAACGGTCTCAAAACACTTCCATGTTACCCCGCGGATGCAACTTGTTCCTTTTCCGTATGTATGTACCCTTCAGAACATTGACAGGTGGTCAGAACCCTTTACGGCCCATCTCCAGGACACACGGATAGCTGTTTTACCCAGCCTAGGAGTAGGTTAACAAGGACGTCCTCCTCTCTCCCACCCCTTTCCTTATTGGATGACCAAGGATGAAGAAGATGGGGCTAAAATGCGGCCAGAAAGCGAGAAGTAGCCTCCTCAGATGGGCAAGTAGTAAATGCAGCCTTATACACTCCATGTACATACAGGACACGGTCTCTTCCAGCCCACAGAAGCGACAGGCGGCTGGGAATTCAGTGTAGAAATGGAAAAACTGCTCTACGCAACACACTCCACCCAGCTCTCCAACATGCAAGGGGAGGCCACCCTCATAAAAGGGCCTTGTGCGCTGTGCTCGAACACGAGTTCTTGCACCTAATGTGTTGCCTCGGTTACCACGGAAATACAAGGGGTAGACACCATACCCGCTCTGCCATTCAGTAAGGTGGTGACTTTTTACAAAAATCTCAGCCCCACTTTCCTGGGGTTTTGCTGTTGTTACTCTGTTGAACATTGTGGGCACGCTATGTTAGCAGTGGGAGGTGTGGCACCTTCTGCCCTCTGCACACCCCTGGGTTGTGTTGAACGTTAATGCAACTGCACCATTTGATGTACTGTACATGCGATAAATAAATTAATCTGAACCTGAAGAGATAGTTAAAAAGGCCGCATAAAAAAATGCAAGTTTAAGTTAGACAGGTGAAGAGGATTCCTTGGAAACAGACACGGATTGAATGGACTTGGAATCGGTTCCCTTTCACGGCCCAGTTGCCGAATACAAACGCCTACTGTGATGTCTGCTCAGATTTCTCGGCTTGGCTGCCAAACAATTGCCCAGTAACCTGTCAGAGCGGTTTGACTCACATCTCCCAGGTCAATGATGAAGCAATCTCCGGAGTTGAAGGACTCCCAAGACAAGGTGACCTCCGTCGCTCGCACGACCCGGCGACCCTTCAGATGGAGACATCGCTGCACCGTCACCTCGTTGGGCACCACGTGGGAGAAACCAGATGCGACTCCACCAGCCTGCAGGGGTTAGACGTGCAGAGAGAGTCAAGAAATCAAAAGTGATGGGTACGGTAGAATGTCAAAAACCCTGAACATCTTTTAATGGCACAGTACAGGCCCTTCGGCCCACGATATTGCACCAACCTCTTAACCTACTCGAAGACCAATCTAACCCTTCTCCTACCTAGCCCTCCATTTTTTTAAGCACACATATGCCTGTCTAAGATACAACTGGGGCATTCACCACCCCTGGCAGGGTGTTCATGCACTTACTACTAAGTAAAAGCTGACCAAAAGACCAGAAGACATAGGAGCAGATCAAGACTTAGCTCTGACATCACCTCTATACTTTTCTCCAATCACTTTAAAATTAAGTCCTCCTCCACCACCCCCCCAGCCCTCGTAGAAGCCATTTCCGCCTTAGGAAAATGTCTCTGGCCATCCATTGTCTCTGCCTCTCATCACCCTGACGTCTCTATCAAGTCACTTCTCGTCCTTCTTCACTGCAGAGAGAAAAACCCAAGCATGCTCAACCTATTCTCAATCTCCATTTAACAGATCAAGGCATCATCTTACACAGGTATCATCACATATCACATTGACTAGCCATCACTGAGCAAATGTTACTATAATACATTATATCTCACAAAACCCTCAAACTCTAAAGAAATAATTTAATTTCTTTAAAGAAATACCCCACAATTCTCTTCAGGTACAGACTGAAGTTTCAGGAAAAGCACCCAGCCATTGGCCAAAAGGCCTAATGCTGTCAGGGCCTGCTCCCTTTAAGGGGTTAGGGCTGCTGGCAAGATACTCCTGACTGGGGAAACTAGCAGACAAGGTATCCTTCTTGTTTGAGACACTTTAGATTCCCTCATTTTTGAGCCTCAGGTCCCCATTATCTTGACACTATTGGGAAGGGGAATTGGACAGACAATCCAGGTTGGAAGTCACTGGGGTAAACAAATTCTAGTGGGATAGCACATTCCCCAGTAATTTCTAAACATACATGCGCTCAGTGGGGCAGGTCACGCCATGTGCAGCTGCCAATCCGGTTTTCATTCCTTGGAATAGGATCCTCTGCTCCTCACAGTTGGAAAGATCATCCACATTTTCAAAAGAACACTATCCCCAAGCCCAAACATTCAGCTTGGCTTATGAAGCTCTTTTCAGAACCTGCCACCTTTACGTTGAGCAGCACACCCCTGAAGTATTAAAATGTTTACCTACTCTAAAAATCTGGCTTAAAATCTATGTTCAAAGTAAAATTATCAAAGCATGTACATGTTACCTTGAGATTCGTTTTCTTGCTCCCTTCAAGTACGCGGCAACATGAAACTACTAGACCATGAAACCACGGGATTATACTTTAGCACATCTACAAGGAGCACTGACACAAGAAAGCAGCATCCTTCACCAAGGAAGGCCCCCACCATCCTGGCTACGCTCTCCTCCCCTGCTCCCTCTAAGCTGTGTGGATGCACGCTCATGAAGTAACTGAAATGCTCCCACCCACATAGCCCTTGTTGCCAAGCAGGTGGAATTTTCTTTTATATAACGTTAATGTTAAAATAAGATGGCTATCGAGGCATTTTGGCGTTACTGTTTTAATGAGGAATTATGAAGTTCTGATTCAGTATTGCAAAGAGTAATTTAATGAATTCAATCAGCAACTACTGTCTAAATATTTTGACCAATTTACAATATCGTGTAGCATCAACTATCCTTAAGATCTGGCATCTCTTCGTAAATTCCTTCAGAAAAGCTGTTTGAACACTGCAGTACGCAAAAGCAAAAATTAACAAGTTACAGTCATAGAATCTTGACAATACCATTTGTTGGAATGACAAACTGACAGATCTGCTTGCATCTACAAGTTCTGACACTGATACTGCACCTATTAGTTTATTCATTCAAGGTGTGTGTGATCACTTGGATGATAGAATTCCTGACAACGAGTTAAGAGAATGGTAAGCTTTTGACCCTGTTGCTATTGCAAATACAACCAATTTTGAATTTGGAATAGAGCATGTTGTATAATTAACAAAAATAAAAGCACAACTACTATTACAAACTACGACAAAAGTGCTCCCTCAAAAACATTGCAGAAATACGGTGATTTCAAATTTGTCATTTCTGATAAATTTAAGACTGTTTCAATTAAGATGCTCACTAATATGCTGAACTATGAGCTTAGAAATAAAGAATTTGAGGAACCGTCATTTCTTGCTGACATCATTGGAACATTCCAAGCTTCTAGTGCTGACTGTGAATGTGGATTTGGTCTTATGAATTCAATCAAATGTAAAGCCAGCCACAGTCTAGAAATGGACTGTTTGGATGATCTAATGAGGATTAAGATGTATTTTTCATCTGGATGCTAAATTAATCTGGACAGTGTTTATAGACAATGGATTTGTAATAAAGACAAATGAGAAAAAGGTTACAAAACGTGAAAGATTTTCTTTGTTGTATTGTATTTCATTATACCAATTAATAAAAAGTACGTGATCTTTCAATTTTCATTCCAAATATTCCTAGTTTGCATATTATTTTTACAAAAGACATACATAGCACATGTGGTGAACTACATATACCTGTCTGGACATGCCCCCCCACCCCCGCTGACTGCTCCTGTGGCTCCTCCCACAGACCTTAACTCAACTCACGTCTCCGAGAGTTATTGATGGTGCATCAGCACAGTTTTCAGGCTTTGTAAACATACTCTGCTCCGAACGATGGTTGGTCCGTGCAGCTGTAAAATAAATACTTAAAGGGAACGGTGTTCGAATCTCACCATTTCAGGTCAAAACTGTCACGATCCAGGTCATGCTCTCTTCTCACTATTGCCATTGGGACGGTGGTACAGGAACCTCAGGACTCAGGAACAGTCATTAACCTTTAACCATCAGGCTCCTGAGACGCCCTTGGATAACTTCACTCACCTCAACACCGAACACAACCTATGGACTCCCTTACAAAGATTCTACAGCTGCTGGTCTCAGTGTTATTTACTGTTATTTGCATTTGCACACTGGTTGCTTGTCAGTCTGTATCATTTTTCTTCGATTCTATTCCCCTTCTTTATTCTTCGTGTTTGTTTTGCTGCTGCATGTTGTGTTCTGTAATGTTCTGCCAGGCATCGTGAGTGAGCTATGTTGCTACACCATGAAGAAAAAAAACACTCCAAGCAACTCTGTGAACAGGTTATTAAACAGTACAAGCCGGGAAATGGATACAAGAAAATTTCTAAGTCAGTGAATATCCCTTGGAGTGCAGTTAAGTCAAATAAGAAATGGAAAGAATATGGCACAGCTGCAAATCTGCCCAGAGCAGGCCAGCCGCAAGAACTGAGTGACTGTACAAGAAGGGTTCTAGTGAGGGAGACCAGCAAGAGCCCTCTGACAACTCTGGAGGAGTTACAAGCTTCATTGTTTGAGGTGGGAGAGACTGTGTTCAACAACTATTGCCCCGGTTGCTTCACCAGTTGCAGCTTTATGGGAGAGTGGCAAAGAGAAAGCCACTGTCGGAAAAAAAACCTCACATGGAATCTCAGCAAGAGTTTGCTGGAGGCGTGTGGGAGACTCTGGAGTCAGCTGGAAGAAGGTTCTATGGTTTGATGAAACCAAAATTGAGTTTTTTGGCCATCAGACTAACCGCTATGTTTGGCATAAGCCAAACACCACATGCCAACAAAAACGCACCATTTCTACCGTGAAGCACAGCAGTGGCTGCATCATGCTGTGGGGATGCTTCACTGCAGCAGGCTCTGGAAGGCTTCTGAAGGTAGAGAGTAAAATGTATGCAGCAAAATATAGAGAAATCCTGGAGGAAAACCTGATGCAGTCTGCAAGAGAACTGTGACTTGGGAGAAGATTTGTTTTCCAGCAAGACAATGAATCCAAGCATAAAGCCAAAGCTACACAGGAATGGCTTAAAAACAAAGTTAATGTCCTGGAGTGGCCAAGTCAGAGTCCAGACCTCAATCCAGTTGAGAACTTGTGGCTGAACTTGAAAAGGTCTGTTCACTCATGACCCCCACGCAATCTGACAGCCTGAGCAGTTTTGTAAAGGAGAATGGGGAAAAATTGCAGTGTCCAGATATGCAAAGCTGATGGAAACCCCTATCCACACAGACTCAAGGCTGTAATTGCTGCCAAAGGTGCATCTACTAAATACTGACTAGAAGGGAAGGGGTGAATACTTGTGCAATCAATTATTTTGTGTTTTAATAGATATTTAATTTAGATCACTTTGTAAAGATCTGTTTCCACTTTGATACAAAAAAGTCTTTTTTTTTCTGTTGATCAGTGTCAAAAAAAGCCAAATTAAATCCACTGTGATTCAATGTTGTAAAACAATGAAACATGAAAACTTCCAAGTTGGGGGGGGGGGGGGGGGGAATACTTTTGATAGGCACTATACCTTCATTTCACCCTTGAAGACTTGCCTCAGACTGCTGAGTTACCTAATTTCTGAATGGACTGTGAATCCATTAACACTACCTCATTACTTTTTGTATTTCTATTTTTTTGCACTACTTATTTAACTATTAAATATATGCTTACTGTAATTCACAGGTATTTTTTTCTCCATATGTAGTGTATTGTATTGCTGCTGCAAAGTTAACAAATTTCACGACACACGTCAGAGATACTAAACCTGTTCGGGATTCCTGATCTTAGCAGCTGGTACTGCTGAGCATTGCTCTAACCTGGACTCCCCTACTGGTCAGCATGTATGTGTTGGGCCAAATGGCCTGCTTTTATACTATACAACTACATCTTCAGAAAACAGCTGGAAAACCTCAACCAACATTTACGGTTGTGAAGTTTGGTAATGCCTGGCATTGCACCCTCCCCCCCCCCCAATCATTTATATCAATTCCATTAGCACGCCCACGTCTTGCTGTTGAAAGACGTAAAAAGGTCATCAACTTGAACAAGAAACAAAATATCATGGGAAGATTTGTCTTTCAGCAGTTGGCATTGGAAGGTGTTCACAGGGTCCAAGTGTAGCTCATTGGTAGGGTTTAAGGGAAGGGAGCTCGCCCATAATAATCAAGCTTAGTGGGCCCTCCAGAACAGCCCTAACATGACTGCCATTGTACCTGGGATCCAGTCTCTCCCAATCACATCCTGCCAGCAAACTCTACCATTGGCTCAAGGAAATGACACAGCAAAAACAAATGCAGGTGCTGTACTTGTTTAACCGGTTAATGTCGAATCAGATTGCTGTTGGTTATGTTCACTGACAAATCCTCACCTTGTATTTGATGCCAGACTTGAAGTTGCCCAGGAAGATGTTGGACTCGTGTCCCTGAACTTCTCTGTACTGGATAGGCCTCCCCTCAAGGTAGTCATCCAACTGGACCGTGAAGATGGCAGCTGCTCCCATCTCATCTTGGGAACACGAATCTCCTGCTCAGATAAACATTTTCCACACACACAGAAAAACACACACACACACACACACACACACAGTTAGGACTGAGATCACCCATTCTTTTTCTGTGAAGTAAATAACTTACTTTAAATTCTGCTGAAACAACCGCTCAAGATATTAACAAACTTGCAAGGAGGAGGAGCAACTCTCAAAAAGGCAGATCAGCATCTACTTTCTTCGGAAGTTTGGCTCATTACCGAAAAAAAAAACTTTGACATTCATAAACACAAGAAATTCTGCGGATGCTGGAAATCCAAAGCAACAAACAATCTACTGGAGGAACTCAGCGGGGCCAGGCAGCATCCATGGAAATGAACAGCCGACATTGCAGGTTGAGACCCTTCTTCAGCACTGGAAAGGAAGTGGCTGGAGAATCTGACAGGATAGGAGAATGGACCATAGGAGAAAGGGAAGGAGGAGGGAACCCAGGGGGAGGTGATAAGCAGGTGAGAAGAGGCAAGAGGCCAGAGTGGGGAGTAGGAGGAGAGGGGAGAGGGAGGGAAAAGACATTTTTTACTGAAATGAGAGATCAATATTTATGCTATGAGGTTGGAGACTACCCATACTGACTATAAGGTGTTGCTCCTCCACTCTGAGGGTGGCCTCATTGTAGCATAAGAGGAGGCAATGGATCGACATCTCAGAATGGGAATAAAAATTAAAATATTTGACCATCGGGAAGTTCCACTTTTGACAGATAGAGCAGAGGCGCTCAACGAACCCGTCTACCCAATGTAGAGGAGGCCGCATCAGGAGCGCCAGATATAATAGACGACCCCAGCAGATTTGCAGGTGAAATGTTGCCACACCTGGAAGGACTGCTTGGGGCCTCGAATGGAGGTGAGTGAGGAGGTGTAGCACTTTGGCTGCCTGCAGGGGTAAGTACCAGGAGGGAGATTAGCAGGGAGGGATACAAGGACAAGGGATTTACAGAGGGAGCGATCGCTGTAGAAGGCAGAGAGTGAGATGAGGGGGGAGGTAAAGGTGTGTTTGGTGGTGGGATCCCTTTGGAAATGGCAGAAGTTGTAGAGAACAAGGTGTTGGGTGTGGAGGTTCATGAGGTAGTAAGCGAGAACAAGAGGAGCGGTACCCCGTTAAGGCAGCGGGAAGATGGGGTGAGCACAGATGTCCGGGAAATGGAGGAAATGCGGGCGAGGGATAACATCACTGGTGGAGGAAGGGAAACACTGAAGTAAGAGGACTACTCTGATATTCTGGGAAGGAAAACCTCACCCTGGAAACAGGTGCAGCCAAGATGAAAGAACTCAGAAAAGGGAATAGCATTTTTACAGGCGACGGGGTGGGAAGAGGTTTAGTTAAGATAGCCGTGGGAATTGGTAGGTTTGTAAATGATGTCGGTCAACGGTTTCTCTCCAGAGATGGCGACAGAGATCGAGGGAGAGGAGGCAGGTGTCAGAAATGGACAAGTGAATTTAAGGGTAGGGTGGAAGCTGAAGGCAAAGTTGATGAATTTGACCAGCTCTGCGTGGAAGAATGAAGCAGCACCAATGCAGTCGTCACGGTAGCAGAGGAAGAGTTGGGGAGCATTACCAGGGAAGGCTTGGGACATGGACTGCTCTACATTGCTCACAAGAAGTCTAGCATAGCTGGGGCCCATGGTTACCCTGAGTCTGGAGAAAGTGGGAGGAGCTGAAGGAGAAATTTGGACCAGTCGAGGGTGAGGACCAGTTCCGCCAGATGGAGGAGTATTGCGTGCTGGAGGGGAACTCGTTGGTTCTTTTATCAAGAAAGAACCGGAGAGCTCTAAGGCATTCTTGATGGGAGATAAAAGTGTATATCAACTGGACATCCTTAGAGAAAATGAAGTGGTCAGGGCTATGGAATGGAAAGTCAGTGTGGAGATCAAGAGCATGAGAAGTATAGCAGACTTAAGTGGCATGTAGAGGGACAGAATGGAGTCAAGATACGAGAGTACGAGTTCAGTGGGGCAGGAGCAAGCAGGGAGAATGGGCCTACCAGACAGTCAGTTTTGTGGATTTTGGGTAGGAGGCAGGAGCAAGCAGTGTGGAGTAAGGGAACAGAGGTTGAGAGATCTCGAGAGTTGATGAGGTCAGCGATGGCGTCAGAGACAGTTTTCTGATGGTCTGGAGTAGGGTCCTCTTCAAATGGTAGGTAAGAGGAGGCATCTGAGAGCTGCTGGGTAAGAGGTCAGTCTGCTAAAACTTCTACAGTTGAACGTATACTAACTGATATATCATTTGAATGCACAGGAAGATGCAGATAGCAGTGCACTCTGCCTCAGTATCTCTGCACATCCCTCCCACCATTAGGACTATTTAACAGGACACATGGCCTCAAGAAGCAAACATCCAAAGATTTCCACCATCTGGGCGATGCCGTCTTCTTGGAGCAACCATTGGGCAGGGGGTTGTACAGAAACCTGAAGTCCCCCACCAAGAGGTTTGCCTACTGCTCGTTAGGCCAATAGCATCTAGGGCAGCAATGAACGTCCTCTATCTCTGATGGTGTTCACAGCTTCCTTCGTCGTGTCAGTAGCTTCCTCTCGGTCTTCACACCGTCAGTCACGCAAATCCCAGATGGAGACTTAGGAATACCATCTCTCTCAGACGTAGAAGGATTTTTCATTGCTGTTTCTGTAACAATTTTGTTTGACCAGTCAGGATTGTTAGTCCCGAGCTGAGCCCACAAACCTGGAGGACCAGTGGACCACTCAGTCTGACCTCTACCCTTTGACCCTACCGAGAGCCAAAGCATAAAGCCCTGACTTCAGCCAGCATAGCTCTCTAGGTCCTGCCAAAGTGTCTCGGCCCGAAACGTCGACTGTACTTCCCCCCCCCCGCCCCATAGATGCTGCCTGGCCTGCTGAGTTCCTCCAGCATTTTGAGTGTGTTGCTTAGCTCTCTGGGTCATTGAGACACGCAGGCCTCCAAACCATGACAAGGTTGCAGTCCTCTTGACGACCGCTAGGTTGGAGTGCAGCTAATTCCCTTCCACCATTTGCCTCTTGAACCAACTGCCACAACCCTAACCACTATTCCAGCGTAGTAACGCCACGATTTTAACCACTTTGCACTACAAAGCACATATATGCAACTATATGCACAACCTTGAGACTCGTTTTTCTCGTAGGCAGTTACAGGAAAGAAATACAATAGAAATTATGAAAAACTATACACAACGTGCAAAAGAAGATAAATTGTGCAAATAAAAAAATTAAATAATACTGAGAACATGAGTTGTAGAGTCCTTGAAAGTGAATCGGTGGGTTGTGGAATCTGTTCAGAGTTGAGGTGAGTGAAGTTATCCTTGATGGTTCAGGAACCTGATGGTTATAGGGTAGAAACTATTCCTGAACCTAGGTGTGTGGGACCCAAGGCTCCTGTACCTCGCGCCCCACTGTAGTGGTGAGAAGAGAGCATGGTCCTGACAGCAGAGGCCCTTGATGATGGTTGCTGCTTTCTCATAGCAGTGCTCCATGTGAATGTGCTCAATGGTGGGGAAGGGCTTTTCCTGTGACGGACTGGGCTGTATCCACCATGTTCTGCAGACTCTCCCATCTTGGTTCCTACACCACGCCATGAGACAATCAGTTCAGACACTCTCCATTGTACATCTACAGCAGGGGTTCCCAACCTGGGACCCCTCAGTTAATGGTAGAGGTCCATGGCATAAAAGAGAGTTGGGAACCGTGATCTATAGATAGTTTGCCTAAGTTTTAGGTGCAAATCAGAATCTACAGAACCTTCTCAGTAGAGATGCTTCTGTTCTAATTGTGTCCTCCTGTAAAAGTTATGTATAATTTATTTTGCTTTTCTGGCCAGTGCTAGTTAACACTATGTACAGTAATTGTGGTGATGCTGCAGCTGAGTTTTCCATTGTATCTGTGCCTGAGTGTTCAGTGTGTGTGTGTGTGTGTGTGTGTGTGTGTGTGTGTGTGTGTGTGTGTGTGTGTGTGTGTGTGTGTGTGTGTGTGTGTGTGTGTGTGTGTGTGTGTGTGTGTGTGTGTGTGTGTGTGTGTGTGTGTGTGTGTGTGTGTGTGTGTATGTGTGTTCATCCATCTATGGACTGCTGAGGGATTATTCTTGCTAACAACATCCATGTAACATAATCTACAGGACATGTCACTCACAGACTTAGCTATATTATTGTTTCTGGTCTGAATACAGTCTGTTTATTGCCATCTATTACATGCCTTATGCTGTGTATGACTGCTGGTACTGTATTTTGTACCTTGGCCTCAGAGGAACGCTGTCTCGTTCAGCTGCAATCATGGAAAAGACCATTAGCGATAGGAGCAGAATTAGGCCATTTGGCCCATCGAGCCTGCTCCACCATTTCATCATGGCTGATCCATTTTCCTTCTCAGCCCCAATCTCCTGCCTTCTCCCCATTTCCCTTCATGCCCTGACTTAAATACTGTACATCTCTCTTAAATACAACCTCTGCCTTAAATATACCCAATGACTTGGCTTCCAGAGCCACCTATGGCAACAAATTCCACAGATTCACCACTCTCTGGCTAAAGAAATTCCTCCTCATCTCCATTCTAAAAGGACTTCCCTCTGTTCTGTGGCTGTGTCCTAGACACCCCCACATGCTCTGCACATCCACTTTATTGTGGCCTTTCAACATTCAACGGGCTTCAATGAGGTCAGCCCTCATTCTTCTGGTTGCCAGTGAGAGGAGACCCAGAGCCAAACGCTGCTCCTATGACAAGCCTTTCAATCCCGGAATCATTTCCATGAACCTTGTCTGAACCCTCTCCGATTTCAGTACATTCTTTCTTAGAAAAGGGGACCAAAACTGCTCACAATATAGTTGAAAGATTAATTAAACTTGAGCATGTGAGAAGCATGACTGACTTTGCCTGCAGGTACAATAACAATCCTTGCCAAACACCTGTCAGCTGAAGTCAAGGCAATTCTAAACTGATGTGTCAGCGTGAGTTCTCAGCTGGACTTTTATTGCCAAGCTCAAACCACATTCAACGGCTTTCTTCACAGGGCACTAGATTTATACTTAGACCCAAAATTATCTCTAATGGCTCCTCTAAGCTAATTATTACCCGTGGCTTCTGAGTGGCTCTTCCATCACAGTGGGAAAGTGCCCAGAGGCTGCCGGATACCTATCTGCACCAGGAACCAAGGAGGGGCACGGCCTTCTGCAAATGCTGAAACCCGGCAGAAGATGGTAGGACAATCAAGAGCATCTCTCACACTCCGTCCGAGCTTAGCAGCCACAGGTTGTGTGTGACAGATTAAACATGAATATTACTGGCAAATTACAAATAAAATTATGCAAAAGCTGTTGAGAAAAAGAACATTAAACGCATCATTTAGGAATGAAGAAAGCACCGTTATGTCCCTAAAATACACACCATATACTTAGAGACCGACAGGAAGCAATAATATCAGCTCATCTCATTTCACCCACAGAATGAGCACCAGGCTGTGAGGCACAGGATGATGCAATATCAGGTTTAATATCACTGACATAGGTCATGAAATTTGTTGTTTTGTAGCAGCAGTACAATACACAAACTATAAATTACAGGATATAATCATCAATTTATAGTTTGGTAACACCCTAGGAAAGGGTTCACTGCTAATGTAATGGTTTCTCTGTAGCTGCAGTGTTTGGGTTATGATCAGAGATAACAGGGGCAATGTGTGCTGGCAAATGAGGGGGGATGTTTTTCTTTCTTATGTGCCCGAGAGAAGGAATTTTGGGGGCGTTGTCACTGGAGGTGGGCGGGGAGGTGTCAGAAAGCTTCCTGGTCAATTTAGTTGAATCCTCCAAGAGGACCACAGCCTTGTGGTTTGGAGGCTGGCGTGCCTCAAAGATCCAGAGAGCTGTGTTGGCTGGAGTCAGGGCTTTATGCTCTGGCTCTTGGCAGGGTCACCAAACAGGTCAAAGGGTAGGAGGAGAGACAAAGAGTGACCTACCGGTCCTCCAGGTTCGGCAGTTTGGCTCAGGAATAACTACACTGACTGGTAAACAATATTGCTACAGAAACAGCAATGAAGAATCCCTTTACATCTGAATGTGACGGTATTCCTGGGTCTCCACCCGCGACCTGTGTGACTGACAGTAGTGAAAACCAAGAGGAAGCTACTGACACGATGAAGAAAGTGCCAAACACCACCGGAGATGGAGGGTCTTCATTGCTGCCCCAAAAGCCAGCGGCATAACAGGCAGTCCGGGTACAGCTGAATACAAGGTGCTTGGGAATACCGGGGGCAAACAGGTGTACAGGCATCGCATCCATTGCCATAGCAACAGGTCAATAACCTCCATGTGACAATGTTTAATCGTTGCTGAACTATCACTTACACAGAAGTCAGTCACTACACCCAGTCCGCAAGGGCAACGTCCAGTAGATATACGCTCATTGGTGTTTGATGTTTGGGATTGGTCAGGAAAGAACACGGTGAGCATTTTGCACTGATCCTACGAATCTCCAGGCAAGGTACACGAGAGGAAGCTAAAGGACAGGTGGTTAGTGGTGCCAACACCAGCTTAATGTAGGATTGGTCAAGTGAGGGCGTTCCCCTCAAAGAGTGCATTCAGAATTGACTAGAGTTTCGGGCATTTGTGTCAAACAACAGGACTACGACAGGATTGGGAAAAGCTGTAGGGGGTTGTAATTTCAGCCAGTTCTATTGCGGGCACTAGCCTCTGCTCCATCAAGGCGACATTCAAGAGGCAATGCCTCAAGGAGGCAGCATCCATCATTAAGGACCCCCACCACCCCGGACATACCCTCTTCTCATCAGGGAGCTACAGGGGCTAGAAGACACACTATGTTCTAGGAATAGCTCCTTTACCTCTGCCATCAGGTTTCTGAATGGACCCCGAACCCATGGGCAGTATCTCATTTTTTACATTACTTTTTAATGATTTCTTATTGTAACGTAGTATTTTTATGTATTGTATTGCTGCCACAAAACAACAAACTTCACAACTTATATCAGTGACAATAAACCTGATTTTGAATTGGGATTGAAAAAGTCTCGGAACTAGTTATGTTTCTGGCCCAGTGCTTACAACAGTCCTCCGGGCGCGTCTCTAAGCTTTCAGATTAAACAGCCGATGGCACAGTTCCCAAGAGAGGAATGGCGGCTACGAAACGAAGAGTGACGAAGGATTGTAAGTCAGCCACGGTTCTGTGGAGGGCTCAACTCACCCAGCCAGAAGTGCAGATCATACTGGAAGCTGCCAGACCGCTGCTGAGTCGTGCGCATCACGAGGTAGGCATCTCCCGTGAAGAAGTCGCCGTAGAGGTTTTTGGGAACAGCCACAAGATCCAGCTTCTCCACCCTCCAGATCTGCAGTCCCGGCTCCTTCCCAGCCTTTTCAAATTCAGCATGGTAAACCATTGTGGAAAGCCTGGAGAAAAACAAAAAGTTTAAAAATACCTTCACTCAGCTGTCTCTTTATTAGGTACAGGAGTGGAACCCGGTGTGGTCTTCTGCTGATATAGCCCATTCACTTCAAGGTTCAATATGTTGCGTGTTTGTCTGTACACTGTTGTAACGCGTGGTTATTTGAGTTACTGTCACCTTCCTGTCAGCTTGAACCAGTCTGGCCATTCTCTTCTAACCTCTCTCATTAACAAGGCATTTTCACCCACACAACTGTCACCCACTGGATGGTTTGTGTTTTCCACATGATTCCCTGTAAATAGCAGGAAATCAGCAGTTTCTGAGATACTCAAACCACCCCATCTGGCACCAACAATCATTCCACGGTCAAAATCACATTCCTTCCCCATTCTGATACTTGGCCTGACCATGTCTACATGCTTTGATACATTGAGCTGCTGCCACGTGATTGGCTGATAAGATATTTGCACTAACGTGCAGCTGTATTGTGGCCACCGAGCGTAAAACAAAATGGTTATGGAACCAGCAATGAAGAATCCTTCGTTACAGAGATGGAGAGTTTTCATTGCTGCCCTAACGCCAGAGGCAAGAGTTGATAGTGAAAACAAGCAGAGACAGAGCTCAAAGCTCGTGGAAGAAACCCACAGGAAGAACGAGCAATCTCAAACTTCACAGACAGCACCGGAAGTCAGGACTGAACCCAGGCTCACAGCAACTGTTCCATCAATCGTGCTACCTCACTACCCATTAGCCAGCTCCGGCTCTTTAATGGACAGGGCTCACTGTTTTTCTTAAAAACTCTGACACAGCGACGAGTCTTGAACTTTGCAGAGAAGCAAGTGATCAGACTACTTAGAGTCAGGCAACAGAAACAAAGAAACCACTCAAGTTCTCCAGGATGATGAAACTTTTACCCTTGAAATTGTTAGCCTTGGATATACTGGGATGAAACCGAATGGATTGCTGAGATGAAGTGTCAACTGACTACTTTAAAAAAGGCAAATTAGTGCTTTCTGTTCACCGTACAATGCTTACAGCTCATCGTATAGCTTTCCCCCAGCTCACAGATTGTTGGGCTCTTCTGGTTTATATATAAAAAATTATTACCAGGAAACAAAGAGCCATAGTCTGCTCTACCATTCAATCACAGCCGCTCTCCCTCTCAGCCCCATCCTCCTGCCTTCTCATAAACTCTGATGCCCTCACTAATCAACAACCTATAAATCTCTGCTTTAAATATACCCAATAACTTGGTCTCCACAGACATCTCCGACAATGAATGCACAGACTCACCACCCTCTGGCTAAAGAAATTCCTCTGCATCTGTTCTAAAGGGACATCCTTCTATTCTGAGGATGCGCCCTCTGATCCCAGACTCTCCCACTATTGGAAACATCCTGCCTAAAACTTTTCAATATTCAGTAGGTTTCAATGAGATTCAAAGTACAAGGTTCAGAAGTTCCAAGTGAAATTTAACATCAGAGTATGTACATATCACCACATACAACACAGATACTTTTTCTGCAGGCATACTTAGCAAATCTATAGAAGAGTGACTGTAAACAGGATCAATGGACAACAGACTGCAAATGCAGAGATAAATAAATAGCAATAAATGAGCATTAAATAATACAGCAGAGTCCTTACACGAGTGTAGTTATCCCCAATTGTTCAAGAGCCTGATGGATGAGGGGTAGTAACTGTTCTTGAATCTGGTGGTATGAGCCCTGAGGCTCTTGCATCTTCTGCCTAATGGCAGCAGCGAGAAGACAGCATGGCCTGGATGGTGAGGATCTTTGATGATTGATGTTGTTTTTCTACGGCAACATTTCATGTAGATGTGCTCAACGGCTGGGAGGACTTTACTTGCGATGTACTGGGCCAAATCCACTACCTTTTATAGGATTTTCTGCTCAAAGGCATTGGTGTTCCCATCCCAGGCCGTAATGAAGCCAGACAGTACACTTTCCACCACACATCTACAGACGTTTGCCAAGGATTTTGATGACATGCTGAATCTCCGCAGACTCCTGAGGAAGTAGAGGCCATCATGTAGAGGATTTCTACATGCTTTCTTCACAATTATATTTACATGATGGGTGCAGGACCCCTCATTCTTCTGAACTCCAATGAAAACAGGCCTAGAGACATTGAATGCTCCTCATACATCAGCCTTTTCATCCCCAGAATCATTCTTGTGAACCTCCTCTGGGCCCTCTCCAATGCCAGCTTACACTTTCATTACAGGGAGGTGGGGAGGCAGACTTTCCCCACAGACACTTAAAGACCAGTCTTAGGGGATCTTGATTACACCCTCAAGGTGCTGCTATGCAAGTTATTTAATGGAACTGAGGACCGTCTCCATGCATTTTGGATCTGCAGATGCCCCTTACTCTAGGTTTTCTCTTCAGATGGTCATGATCTTTGACACCCTTCCAGATACAGGGTGCAATCCCAAAGACAACTAAAATAATTCCATTTTGTCCTCCGTTACCCTTTTCCAATTAATTTGTGCCAAATGTCCATTAGGGTTTTCATCCAATGCTCTCAACTATTTGTAAGCCGTAACTTCCAAACTTTCAAACCTTCTCTCCTGATGAAGGGTTTCGGCCCGAAACATCGTCACTACCTCCTCCCATAGATGCTGTCTGGCCTGCTGAGTTCTGCCAGCATTTTGTGTTTTTATTTATTTCCAGCATCTGCAGATTCACTCGTGTTAACTTTCAAACCAATTGTTATCAACATTCCAATCTCTTTATGAAGACAGTACTGTATTTTAGGATGCAGATAGGATCACAAAAAGAGTCACCCATCAGGAATTTGGCCTGAGCTTCTTGCAACTTGTGTTCTTTCCAAATATGATAAAGTCTTCTTGTACAAGCCAGTTACACAAAGCCAAAGAATACGTACGCAACGCTGGAAGAACTCAGCAGGTCAGGCAACATCCGTGAGAAAAGAGTAGCCGGTCTCAGCCCGAAGCGTCGGCTACTCTTTTCTCATGGATACTGCCTGACCTGCTGAGTTCTTCCAGCGTCGTGTACGTATTCTTTGATCCACAGCATCTGCAGTTGTATTTTTGTGTTTTGTACACAGAGCCAAAATTGTTCATTTGGCCCAACAGATCCTCACTGACCAGTGGTCGTCTATCCATGCTACTGCCAAGCTCCTGTACGTGTCCTGCAACCTTCCCTGCCCAGAGAATCTGGTGCTGGTCTGGACACTTCATCACTGTCCATGACTCTGCCTTCACCTCTCTCAAGTGGTATATCGCAAGTACTCACTGATCCGGGTGCTTTGTACTCTCACTACCAATGATTCTCAAATCATTTTCCTACATTGTTATTTGGACCCCTTAACTAAGGAGGTGCTGGCATTGGACAGAGTTCAAGAGTTCACAAGAATGAACGGGTTAATTACGAGCAGCGTATGATAGCTCTGGGCCTGTACTCACCAGCGTTTGGAAAATTGAGGGGGAAATCTCATTGAAACCTACATGCAGAGCATGTTTCTGATAGCGTTAGAGTCCGGGACCAGAGGGTACGTCTTCAGAATACAAGCACGTCCCTTCACAGCAGAGAGGTGCAGGTATTTCTTCAGCCTGAGGGTGGTGAATCTGTGGAATTCATTGCCACAGAAGGGAGCGGAGGTCAATTCATTGAGCATATTTAAAATGGAGGGTGACAGCTCTTTATTAGCAAGGGTGTAAAAGGTTATGCGGAGAAGGCAGGGAAATCGGGTTGATGGAATGGCAGAGCAGACTCGATGGGCTGAATGGCCTAATTCTGCTGCTATGTTTTATGATCATTTCATTCAATGAAACTTCACGTCCTGCCTAAATAATTAGCACCATCTTGAGGAAGCAGTGGCCAATAAAGTCACACAAATTAACAGTTTCCGATGCTGCCCAACCTGAGATTCTCCTGCATTTTCTGGTTTTATTTCAGATTTCCAGCATGTGCAGCTTCACTTTCATCTCCATTTCTGGAAACTGCATCACGGTTCCAGGCAAAGGATTTAAAGACAGGAAGGGAGGGTGCATCTTAAAACCACGAAGAAATGGACTTAAAAATCTCAGCGGCCACCACAGACAAGAAACAAAGTGAAATCCTTGAAAGGCGAAGTGGAGGCAGATCCAAACAGCAGCTGAGATTTAGTCACAGAAACAGGCCCTTCAGCCCATCTAGTCTGCTCCTAACCGAGTTATGGCCACACTCGGCCCAACAGATCCTCACTAACCAGTGGTCAGCTGACACGGAGGTTTCCCACCTTTGCTTGGCACTGTTGCCTTTGAGGACTGTGGGGTTACTGGGCCATCCTGAATTAACAGGAGCATCAGAATTAGAAAGCAGCACCTTGCCAAGTCCTACCCAGCGGCAGGGTAACGTAGCGGTTAGCTTAAAGCTATTACAGCGCCAGCGAGCTTTGTTCAATTCTGCTGCTGTCTGCAAGGAGTTCGTCCCGTGGGCTCCTTTCACGAGCTCCAGTTCCTTGCCACATTCCGGAGGCATAAAAGTTACTAGGTAACTTGGTCACATGGGTGTTATTGGGCTGCGTGGGCCGATTGAGACAGAAGGGCCTGTTACCATGTGCATCTCTAAAGTTAAAAATTAAATAAGTAATGCCAGAGATTTTAACCAATCATATGCATCAAGTTCTGTATCACAGCCTGGTCAGGGTGTGTGTGTGTGTGTGTGTGTGTGTGTGTGTGTGTGTGTGTGTGTGTGTGTGTGTGTGTGTGTGTGTGTGTGTGTGTGTGTGTGTGTGTGTGTGTGTGTGTGTGTGTGTGTGTGTGTGTGTGTGTCTCTCTCTCTCCTCCTCTCACACACACAACGTATAAACCAAACAGACAGACAGATTTCACTGTTAAGGAAATCGATGCTTCTCCCAACTGAGCTCAAACTAAGGACCAGCCTATCACAATGACTCATCTCAACAACTAAGGGCTGAAAAATGTGTTCTTTATTTTAGAAAGAAAGGAGCCACTTCATTTCTAGAATTTTGGATAAGCACATGGATGGGAGGGGTATGGAGGGCTATGGTCCAGGTGGGACTAGGCCAGGTAGTGCAAACTAGATGGGTTGAAGGGCGCATTTCTGGCTGTAGTACTCTGTGACTACTAGCAGAACTCCATCTGCCCTTCAAGGCAGACTAGGAATATTCCTCTGAATATTACACACGGACTTCAAAGTAATCGAAGCAGTACTCCACTTCCAGCTCCCACTTGGAAGGTAGTTCCCAATCTCCTGCGTTTGGCCTGAAGTCTGCCTGCAACTCAATGCACATTGGTAATTTCAGATGCCCAAAGATAAGGCAGCTAGCAGTCTCACTTACGCCCACTGTCCTGGCAGTAGATGGACTAATCTCTTGAGCTAATTTTGGAAAGGTATTGGGGAAAGTTTTTTTTAATACACAGTCAGCTGTTCACTTGCCTGGGGGTATTGTGGAGCGAAAAAAAAACCAACGCTCTCCAGGCAAAAAGGGAGGACAATGGGCAAGTCCCACTCCTCACGGAGGAATGAATCACGACAAGATAGCTGCTCCAAGTTTGATGTTCCTTCCTCGCTCAACTTGTTTGTCAGACAACTGCGCTGCGGACAGATGTCTTGAGGGCTCGTGATTTGAAAAAAATCCCGAGTTGGTATCTCTTTTGGAAGTTGGGACTCAATTTTGGTTCTGACAGTTGTTTGCATGATTTGTGTCCCTCCCT
Organism: Hemitrygon akajei; assembly: GCF_048418815.1. Lineage (NCBI taxonomy): Eukaryota > Metazoa > Chordata > Chondrichthyes > Myliobatiformes > Dasyatidae > Hemitrygon > Hemitrygon akajei. Next base: position 177,177,807 of record NC_133130.1, on the reverse strand, counting down.
CCCCCCCTTGTGTATTGGGAGTTGGTCTTTTATTTTTGTGTTTTTTTTTCTTTAAATGGGTTCTTTCATGTTTCTTGCTTTGTGGCTACCTGTGACCAAACAAATCTCAAGGTTTATATATTTTTTGATAATAAATGTATTTTGAATCTTTTTAAATCCACGATCAGCTTGCACTAAACATCAGTGGTTATACGTTTCCGTATCCGAGGACGTTCTGATCGAGGTGGGAGAGTGGTCGAAAGCTCTTCACTTCGGGTTTCGTAGTGACAAACTTGAAGAAAGAATCAATATAAGAGGCCAAGTGTGTTACAAACACGAGGAAGTCTGCAGATGCTGGAAATCCAAAGCAGCACAAACAAAATGCTGGAGGAACTCAGCAGGCCTTCTTCCTCCCCTCCCCACACTTTACTCTGACTTCCCTCCTTCCTCTCCAGTCCTGAAGGGTCTCGGCCCAAAACATCGACTGCTTACTCTTCTCCATAGGTGCTCCTCCAGCATTTGTGTGTGTGGCCAAGAGTGTTAGTTTGGCTTTGAGCACCAGAATAATGCAGAATTAAAATGCAATTGGCCAAGGCATGTTCATGTTCATTTTTTGCTTAAAACTGCTCAGTACAGATACCAAGATCATAAGTTGTAGATTCCCATTTCAAAACAGCCAGAGGAGCAGATCAACCCTGTGCATTATGGTTTTTAAAGCCACACTGTTCACTGGCTTCCCTCAGATCGTGTTTCAAACTAGTGACCCCTAGTTAACTTGCAATATCGTGTTCAGTTCTGGCCGCCTCATTATGGGAAGGATGTGGAAGCTTCAGAGAGGGTGCAGAGAAGATTTACCAGGGTGCTGCCTGGATTAGAAGGTGTTACAAGGATAGGTTGAGTGAGGTAGGCATCTTCTCTTTGGAGCAAAAGAGAATGATAGGCAACTTGGTAGAGGGGTACAAGGTGATAAGAGGCATGGATCACCACAGACTTTTTCCCAGGGCAGAAATGGCTAATAGAAGGGCACATAGTTATAAGGTAATTGGAAGAAAGTATAGTGGGAATGGGGGGGAATGTCAGAGGCAAGTTCTTTGTAGAGAGTGGCAGGTAAATAGAACATGCTGCTAGGGTTGGTGGTAGGGGCAGGTACATTCGGGGCATTTAAAAAACTCTTAGATTGGCACATGGGTGATAGAAAAATGGATTATATAGGAGGGAAGGGTTAAATTGATCTTAGAGTAGGTTAAATAGTCAGTACAAAATCATGGGCCGAACAGCCTGCACTGTGCTACATTCTATGTTCGATGTCAGGTAAGTCTTCCCCACAAGGCAACGGATGAACAGATGAGAAACTTTAAAATGCAGAAACAAAAGTTCAAACAAGGGTGTAAGGTTAAACAGTCTTCTGCTTCAAACTGCATTGACTTCAGAAAGGTCCCACACAGTGACAAGGCCACTAGCAGTCTCCGCTTAAGCCTGTAGCTGTCAAAAAAGCACACACACACAATTTGTTCATGTGAGTCAAGGTTCCCTCCCCCCCCCCCCCCCCACCAAATCAAAATCACAAGAAATTCAGCAGATGCTGGAAATCCAAAGCAACACACACAAAATGCTGGAGGAACCCAGCAGGTCTGGCAGCATCTATGAAAATGAATGAACAGTCAACGTTTCAGGCCTAGAAGCTTTATCCAATTAAGTCATTCGCCCTTTCACTGTTCCACTCAAACACTCCATCTACTTGAATTCGCTATTGAATGCCCCACTTTAAGTACAATATCTTTTTAACAAATCTAGCTAATAAAACCCTTTTCATTATTTTAAGACCCACCCTCCTTTTTATTAGTGGAAGAGATAAAATACAACCTTTGCCTTACACAGGAGAAGTGGCTCTCCTTTGTGTGCTGCTTGTGTTTACTCATCAGGCAAGACCTCAGCTGTGCATCTGGAGTAAAACCTGCTCCTGGAACCGGTTGTGGAGTGGAAAATCTTTGAGCAGCTTTGTCATAGACTCAAACAACACCTGAGGAGAGGAGGTCAGATTGCCTCACCCTGCAGTACCACCAGCTGGAAATGTGCACCGTTGGGGGAAAATAAGGGCAGTTTACATAAAATTCACCAGCGAATGCCCAAGTCCACTGAGAACCCAGTAAACTATCACAGTTAATTATCAAAATACGTACACGTTGCCATCCATTTCCTTACAGGAAAAGAAAAGCAATAGAATTTATGGAAAAAACTATACATAAACAAAGACTGAAAAAACAGCCAATGTGCAAATAATGAATAAAAATAAATAAATAGTAGAGTTGCAGTGTCCTTGCAGGCGAGTCTGTAAGTTGCGGTGTCAGTTCAGCGTTGGGGTGCGTGAACCTGTCCATACTGGATGCACGCAGGGGCCTTGGGTCTCACACTCAGCATTTAAGAACAGATATTCCCCCTCCACCATCAGATTTCCAAACGGACAATGAACCCATGAACACCACCTCACTATTTTTGCAACGTATATATTTCTCACTGTAACCTATAAGGTATTTCAAGTATTGCACTGTATTCTGGCACGTGTCAGTGACAGTAAACCTGATTTAGATTCTGGCCAAGTGAACAGCCCCAATTCCCAGATTACTGTGTACCGTCCCGGCAAATCCCAACAACAGGAAGCTAACTTACACAAGTCTAACATGCAAGACGCCCCAACTGTCTTAGAAGTTTGCGCAGATTCAGCCAAGTCTTCTAAAACTTTAGCAAACTTCTACAGATGCACAGTGGAGAGTACCCTGACTGGTTGGACCACGGGTTGGTATGGAACACCAGTGCCCTTGTATGGAAAAGCCCGGCCCATCACAGGCAAAGTGCTTCTCACCACCGAGCACATCGACAAGCAGCTCTGTCACAGGAAAGCAGCGTCCATTATCAACGAGCCCCACCACCCAGGCCAGGCTCTCTTCTCACTACTGCTATCGGGAAGGAGATAGAGGCGCCTTAGATCCCACACCACCAGGTTCAGGAACTGTTATTACCCCTTAAACATCAGTGTGAGCCAGTGTGGATAACTTCACTCGCCTCAATGCTGAATTGACTCCACGACCTATAGACTGACATTCAAGGACTCTTCAACTCATATTCTCACTTTGATCTAACCACCTATAATTTACTTCAACAGATTGTTTTCTCTCGCACATTGTTTGGTTGCCAGTCTTTGTGTGTAGTCTTTCCCCCGTTGATTCCATTGCATTTCCTTGCATCTGGGAATACGAGGCACGCTGCGCACGTAGGGCAGAGCACCACTGTTTGTCCCACATAATGCCATCCGCACAGCAGAATGAAGGGAAGCCAGTGAGGTATTCTTCCCCCCCACCTCCCCACAACATCCCCAGCAAGTCGAAGGGAAGTGAGTCCCTGGTTTCAAGGGCCTGCATGGAGCACAAGTGGGCAGGCCAGGACTGGGTCACTGGCTCAACCAACTATGGCATTTATCAGTGGCAGTAATTTCCAGTATTTCTAATGCCAGAAGGCTTACATTGAAGGTGAGAGGGGTAGGTTCAAGGGGGAAGTGAGGGGCAAGTTTTTTTTTAGCTCAGAGTGGTAGATGCCTGGCATGATGGTAGAGGCAAATACATTAGAGGCTTTTAAGAGACATTGGGTAGGCCCATGGATGTAAGGAAGATAGAGGGATATGGGCATGGTGTAGGTAGAAGGGATTAATGCTTGGGTGTTTTTGATCTGCTTTTTAGCTGGTTCAGCACAACACTGTGGGCCGAATGGCCTGTTCTTGTGCTGTCCTCTATGTCCGATGTTATATCTGCTCTGAGGCCCTGTAGCAATATAATGTGTCGAACATGCATAGATGGCTGTGGAGGCCAAGTCCCCGGGTATACTTAAAGCGGGGGTTGATAGGCCCTTGATTACTAAAGGTGGCAAAGGTTAGGAGAAGGGGGGTTGAGAGGGTAAGTATAAATGGCCGAGCCAACTGGATGGGGCAAATCCCCAATTCTGCTCCCATGCCTCATCAGACAGACCAACAGAACAAGTGTCAATGCAGGGAGGAGGGAATTGGCATACCACTAAAGGGCAAATTGAAGAGGCAAGAAGCTAGAGGAATACAGAGATTCTGTGACAAAAAATAATGTCATCTGATGTGTAGTGTGCACCAGGTCCGACCTGGCTAATCAACTGCAAACAGCTCTTGGGGACATTTCAACCTGGCAGAGTCAGAATGGAAAGAAAGGAAGAGTCACCTGTGGATACACACTGTCAGTGTTTTCCTTTGAGTTAAACTACGTTTCAGAAGTTGAGCTGGGAAGCAACACAAGAGGCCTCTGCTGCTCAGAGACCAATAAATGTTGCCTCAGGAGGCTTTAAAACCCCAGCTTCTTCTGTATAAATAACTGCAGGCACCATGCAAACCTCCACAAACAAAAAGGCGAAGAGCAACATCAGCCTTGAACCGGCTGAGAGCGGATCCCTCGAGCCACAGCAAGAATTTTAAACACAAAGCTTGGAAAGGATTTGTGTCCCTCAAACACTGAAATGGTTGCATCGCCCCAGGGAGGCGCACATATAGCAGTGTGGCTGTGGTTTTGAAATACTGAATGTAAAGTTCTGCACTTCGGCGAATTTTTTTTATTATAAGAAGTTTATTTTGGAAAAAATCTGCATTGCTTAAAAGAGGAAACCTGAATGGAATTGGTGCTTTGTACAACAACGTATTGGTTTGATCACATTGGTGTATTTGTGTATTTCATATTTCAATAATATTTGAGTAATCTTGTATATATACTGGTTGATTAAGCATTTTTGTAAAAAAAATACATTAATTGCATGTGCCATCACGCTACTTACTACCTGATGACCTTGCTTAAAGTAAACTCAAAGTTATTCAGTCTCCCGTGTTTTTCATTGAATTAACTTAATGTTTTGAAGTTACAAAACACAGTGGAGAGAAACATGAACTTGTAATTAATTTCTATATTTATGGATAAAATGTATTTTTGAAATAAAAATCTTCAGTACTTAGCACAAATACATTTTAGAATCCATGGGGCATAATACCATGATTGCATTGGCAGATTCGTAATACAGAGGCTTGAACAAGTACTCAGAAAAAAAGTACTCAAGTTTAAATGCAGCTAACCCAGCCAAAAAGCATGCAATGAAGAAAGTGGAGCCTGCAAAACAAGATAGGGACTGAATTTTGGTGAAGGTCCTTCAGGGGAGGAAGTGGGGTGCCTATCCCTCCTCAATCTACCCTACACAGCTTCAGAAACTCTCCACACGATCACTCCCAGCAGCCAACTGGAATAGCCCAGCAACTATCTCTCTACTGACCAAAACTGCCCAAGACACCAAGGCAGGAGACAATCACTCATCCAGGGCAGGGAGGCAGCAGCAGCATAAATGCTTAGTTAAGACAAGATGAATATTAGCTTTATTTGTCTCATGTGCATTGAAATATACAGTGAAATGTGTTGTTTGCATTAACAACCACAATCTGAAGATGTGCTGAGGGCAGCCCATGTGAAACCATGTGAACATCGCATGCCCACAACTCTCTAACTCTAACAAGTATGTCTTTGGAAAGTGAGAGGAAACCAGGGCACTTGGAGGAAAGCAACGCGGCCGTGGGGAGAATGTACAAACTCCCTACACACAGCGGTGAGAATTGAATCCTGATCTTACAACTGGCACTGTAAAGTGGTATTACAGGCACTATGCTACCATGCCCAGCCACACCACACTGATTAAGGCTACATCCACACTAGACCGGATAATGTTGAAAACGCCGGTTTCACGTAAAAAACGATAGGCGTCCACACCAAGCGTTTTTGAAAATACCTCCGTCCACATTAAAACGGGTATTTGGGCGAATCTCCTCCTACTGGGCATGCGCAGGACACATCTACAGAAAACAAGCGACATGTTTGGTGTCAAATCTCGCTGTGAAAGTGCACGTTTGTGAAGTTACAGACTAGAAAAACTTAAAAGGGAATTGCCAAATGACAGACAGCTGTTGGCTCTCGCGCAGGAGGAATTAAAACTTTTTTAAAAAATGTCTGCATCAGTGTTATCTTGTATTTCCATACAATGTTATATTAGGCTGTTACACATCTATTGTCAGAGACCTTCATACGAGCAAGGACAGAAAACAGGTCAAAGTGAGTATACTTATTTATTCAGCAAGTTATGGGTCAAAGTATTTGGTGAGTACATTTCTAACTCTTCTCACTTCAGTCTCGTTGCCGTCTGTTCTGAAATTGTTAGGTTGCGTTCAAGAAAACAATGAAATGGTGTGCTGCCGTCACCATCTGTTCCGGCACATCACGACAGAGTTTTTAGATTTCTCTGGTTACCCCCGTCCACACTGCTCAGCCCAATCTGGTGTTTTCAAATTTATACACTGTGGAGGGTGTTTTAGAAAAGCTCCATTTTCGAGGGAGGAAAATGTCATTTCAGTGTGGACGGAGGGTCAAAACAAAGAGAAAAAGCTTCAGTTACGGATTTATCCGGTCTAGTGAAGACGTAGCCTAAAACTCATGATATGTGAAGCATTTCCACTCAGCCTATTGTCCAAGGGGATTCTTGGCACAAAAACTAGATTTGCAATGAGAACTGACAACTAATCACATTGTGTATGTATACCAAAATAACGAAATGCTGGAAACATACCCACTAGAAAGAGGAAGAGATGAAGGGTCATTTGAAGCATTAAATCTGTTTTCCTCTCTTTCTATAGGTGCTGCCTACCCTGCTGAGTATGTCTAGAATCTCTCATTTTGGACTTGGACTTTTGGCAATAGGAGTGACTTTGTGCAGAGGTGTGGATACAAATGTGTTTCCATCCACTCACGTAATGCGGAGAAGTGATGCAGAGCTGTCTGGATGGCTTTGTTCCTGCCAGGGTGTGTGCTTCAATTGTCTTGCCAAGGGATTCAGCTTTGAAATACTGGGAGCATAACAAGGTCCCCATGAAGAGGGCAAAGCTGGTGCTAGTTCATTGGTTTCAGCACAGCCGGTGGCAGCAACTCCAATGCACAAGGACACAAGAGGGTGCAGAGACTAGTGGACAAAGTCCAACCTATTCCACCCCATCATTAAAAGCACCTCACGGTCACATCTACCAGCACTGATCTCCACCTTCTCTTCTCACTACCGTCAGCCAGGAGATAGAGAAACCCAAAGTCCAACGCCACATGTCCAGCATTAGCTACTTCTCTACAACCATCCTGTTCTTCAACCGACCCGCAAAGACCTAACCTCACTTCAGTGTGGAATACTGGGGATCACCTCTAGCACTACCACAACATTTTCTTTTTGGCACAAAATTTCTCCTTCACTGATAACTATCATTTATATTCAGCATTGTCTGAAGCTACATTCCCCTGATGGTGCAAACAAGCCCCCACCCCGCCCATTGTACCTGTACGTCCCCGGACTTGTGCACCTAACACTAAACTCCACTTGGACAAGAAGTACATTTACTTGAAAGTCTCAATTTGCTGCCAAACTCTGTTACTATGTTAAAAACCTCGTATCTTCCTAATTGATAAGCCTCCACTCGATCCCATCAACTTGGCACTCGGTGGATGACTGGCTTCAAATTAATCGAGTCCCGGAGGATAATTCATAGAGATGCTTATCTGCTTGCTTCCGATGGCCATGGACTGACAGTCACCACTTATAGTCACTGGTTGTCAACATCATGAGCAGTAGGGCTGGACTATGCTGCTCTATATTCTATGTTAAATGTAACAGGGCATTGCTTCTCCTACAGAATACAGTAGACATGGCATGGTCAAGATAACTGCTATTGTTCTATAATCCAAGTGCATCCATTAGACTTCCCAAATCCTTCTCCACAACTACATTGTGGCTTTGGAGAAAGTTCTTCCTTCTAGTGAGCAAAATTTCACCCCCCTCCTCCTGTTCCCCACTCTGACCCTTCACTTCTTCTCACCTGCCTATTTCTTCGCCCCAGGTCTCCTCCTCCTTCCCTTTCTCCTGCTGACCACTCTCCTCTCCTATCCGATACTTTCCCCTCCAGCCCTTTACCTTTCCCACCCACCTGGCTTCACTCATCGCCTTCCAGCCAGCCCCTTTCCACTCTCCCCACCTTTTAATTCGGGCGTCTCCCCCCCACCCTCGCTCTCAGTCCTGAAGAAGAGTCTCGGCCCGAAACACCGACGAGTTTACTCTTTTCCATAGACGCCGAGTTACTCCAGTGTTTTGTGTGTGCTGCTTTGGCGAAGGTTCACTAGAATGATGGAAGACTTCAGTTGTGCGGTTGAGACCGAGGCAGGGGTTTTCTCCTTTGTGCTGGTGGTGATCAAGGAGAAACTCAGGGAAGTTCAAAACTATTGAGCATGAAGGAGGAACTGTTTCCAGCGACAGGAAGATACGATTTACAAGGTAAACGGAGAAGGTCCAAGAGTGAGCCATTTCCTCATCGCGCTCCCCCACCCCCACCCCCCCCCCCCAACCACCTGACTAAGTGCAATGGGTCTGTGACTGGGAACAGAAGCAGATTCGATAACAAGAGTGCGAATAGAGGCTGTAAGTGTGGGCAAAAAGGTAGCATTCACTGCAAGACAGCTCTTCCTGTGCTGGTTCCCACCCGCGCCTCTGCCAGTGACAGTCCAGCAGACCAACCCAGAGCCCTAATGCCTGCTCCAAGTGTAACCTCAGAAAGTCATGCAAAAGGTCTTTACCACAATCCCACTGAACAGTGTTGCTTTCTACACAAGAACTCAAAAAAACATCAGTTGTGATACATGCACGGAATTGGAATTATTTTTACTAATATTTAAAGGTAATAACATTCAACATCTAACTTCTTCATCTTTATGGGCCAGATGTTGTCACTACCAGGCATTAACACTAAAAATCAGCTGAAAATCTGTGCCCGACTTAATGTTTGTTTGTATTAAGATTTAGGAGACTCGAGCTGTAACAAGCAAATCATATGTCCTAATTTTGGGCATTAAAATCAAAGTTATTCTAAATCTTCTGGCACCACATCCACCTCCTCATCCCTGAGGAGTCAGCCCAGGATTTTACTATCTGGTTGAGCCGAGTTTCGCTGGGCTTTGTGGACATCAGAGAGGAGATACAGGAGCCACACACACACACACTCACACTCTCACTCTCTAGGAACAACTAGTAGGGTTTTTTTATTCACAAAATTTTCGATTTTTAAGATAATTTCTTTTTTTTCCTTGAGGCATTGTAAGTGTTGTTACTTCGATGTACTTGTATTATTTTTGAATAATATAATAATAAAAAGATTTGAAAAGAAAAGGAACAACTTCTTCCCCTCCGCCATCATATTTCTGAATAGACAGTGAATCCATGAATACTACCCCACTATTTCGGTTCTATTTAGTTAAATAATTTATAATATACTCAGTGGCCACTTTATTAGGTATACCTGCTTGTTATTGCAGATATCTCATCGGCCAACTCAATGACATGGAGTGGAGGTTGCTTAGACCAAGCATCAGAACGGGGAAGAAGTTTCAGTGACTTTGACTGTGGAGTGATCGCTGTTGCCAGATGGGGTGGTTTGAGTATCTCAGAAACTGTTGATCACCTGGTCCAACAGTCCCTACAGGGAAGACGACCTCAATGTTTGCACTATTTCTTATTGTACATTTCATATATTAAAACGTACTTGCACAAGAAGTTTCATGACATATGTCAGTGATGTGATGTGTGTGGAGTTAGGGCGCCGTCATGACATCTTTTTGGTGATTGCTCATCATACAGCATGTCTGAAACCAAGTTTTTTTTTAAAAGCCAGGCTTCAACCCAATGCGCAAGGAAGCCAGCCGGATTCGAACTCCGGACCTCTTGCCCCAGAGTCCAGCGCTGATGCCACTACGCCACCAGCCAGGCTTGTCAGTAATAGTGATGGTAAACCTGATTTGAGATTCACAAACCAAGTGCAATCCACACCCTAACTAGATATACTAATTAGTTTACTTCAAGTTCCTCAAACATTAAAGGATTATAATTTATTTTGTAACATAACTTTGTTACGTTACCCATCCCAACCTTCCCAAAAGGTTCCGCATATTTAGAGAAGCTGTTTCAATAGATGGGGGGGGGGGGGGTAACACAGTAACAATTAGAAGTTGACACCTTCATCTGTCAGCGAATCAATCCAAATGATCACCTGCTTTTATGTCCAATTTTTCTGCAGTTAAAGCCGAATTCTGAGTAATGGTTCAGTACAGAGGGTAAAGATTGAATTGAATTAACTTTCTTTCTTACATCGTTCACATACATGAGGAGTAAAAATCTTTACGTTACGTCTCCGTCTAAATGTGCAATCATAGTAATTTATAATAAATATAACAGTCAATGTAACATAGAAATACACTCAAATCAGCACGAGTTAATCACTCTGACGACCTGGTGGAAGAAGCTGTCCGGGAGCCTTTGTTGTACTCTTCCTGCAGATCTGCTCTCAACATTCTTTCTTCCAGGGAGAAGAGCTCCCAACTGAACAACCACCAACTTCTCAAGTCTTACCAGTCAACACTCCTCATTGCTGGAACCAGTCCTAGTAACATTCCTGCGCTCTCTCCTAGACCTTCACGGGTGGCAACCGAACTCTGCATCATATTCCAACTGCACACCAAGTAATTTCTGCCTCTGTTAACGAAGCCCTGGATCCTCCGTGCTTCGCTAACTTCATGGTCCACGAGTCCACTACTTCCAAAGATTTCAACACCTGCAGCCCGGAACCCACATATTATCCATACCATTCCAACCCGTGCCACCATTCATTACGGTCTGCTTTCTACTAAAACCCTCCAAGAGGACAACCTTGTCGTAGGGTTTGGAGGCTTGCGTGCCTCAGTGACTTGGCAAGCCACGTTGGCTGGAGTCAGGGCCTTGTGCTTTGATTCCTGGTAGGGTCACCCATGTCAAAAAGGTCAAAGGGTAGAGGCCAGGCTAAGAGTGGTCCACCGGTCATCCAGGTTCGGGGGATTCAGCTCAAGGCTAACAACCCCGAATGGTCAAAAAAAAATGTAATGGAAACAGCAATGGCAAATCCTACCTTTGTTGCTACACTAAACGCCAGCAGCACAAGAGGCAATAACTTCTACAAAAAAAATACACCATCTCACTTTATCTACCACCTGCCTGGCCACTCTGCAGTCCACTGCTATCCATCTCACCAACTGGCACGTCTCCGTACTTCTGTCACCGGCAGATGGCTGCCTTAATCAGAGCAACGAAGATTAGAAGGAAGATCGTGACCTGTGTGTCCTCAAAGGTCAACAGGGTCATTAGGCTGGCAAGTGGTATGGTTGCTCTTATCAATCATGCAATTCAGTCAATAGTCAGAAAGTTCTGTTAATTTGTTCTTTCTTGATGTGCCATGTCACATGACATGGGCGATCATGGTCTTTCCATGACCATGATTGTTCTTGGCAAATTTTTCCACAGAAATGGTTTGCCATTGCCTTCTTCTGAGCAGTGCCTTTACAAGACGGGTGACCCCAGCCATTATCAATACTCAGACATCCCACCCTGCAAAAACTCATTTCAGGGAGGTAGCACCATCAATCTGCGGGAGACTCCCGGGAGAGGTGGGATGTCTGCAATACAGTAGCTCCTTAGCAGCTTGCCAGCTAGTTTAAATAACGTTAGCTATGCTAAAGAACGAATGACACCTGTTAAACTCACCTCAACTTGTCTTTTACATTTTAACCCATCATGGGCAATAGAAAAGTCACTGTTGGAAACAGTGCAGCGAGCAACACTCTCATTATGTTTGACCCCTATTAGGCAGGGGTACACTTCAGTGTAGTGTGGGGTGAAGTACTTTTTTTTGGGATCTCTCTCTCTCTCAAACATCGATTTCCAGGATATTGTATGTAATTTGCAGGTGTCCAGGAGACGCTATCAATATGCAGGAGACTCCCAGAACTTCCGGGAGAGGTGGGATGTGTGAATACTCATCAGAGATTGTCTACCTCATGGCAGTGTTTGCATAACCAGGACTTGTGATCTGCACCAGCAACTCAGACGACCACCCACCACCTGCTCCCACAGCGTCACGTGACCCTGATCAGGAGTGCGAAGCAGGTGCCACACCGTGCCCGAGGGCGACCACCACTGAAAGTTTCATTGCAGCTTTATAAAACTCTAGTTAGGCCACACGTGGAGTATTGCATTCAGTTCTGGTCAGCATATCAAGTGAAGGACGTTGAAGTTCAAAATAAATTTATTATCAAAGTATCTATGTCACAATACACAACCTTAAGATCAGATTTCTTGAAGGCATTTACATGAAGGTGAAGAAATACAATGGAACTTATGACAAACTAAAAAGCAACGAAGACTGACAAACAACTAATGTGTAAAAGGCATCATGCAAAAATAATAAATAAATAATACTGCTGCAGATTCCATTACAGTGCGCCTGTCGAGGTTTTGTGGAGGGTGCAAAAGAGGATGCCTCATTTGAGAAAATGTGTTAATAACAAGAGGTTGGACAAACTAGTGTTGTTTTCTCTGGAGTGGTGAAGACTGACAGGAGACCTGATTGACTTAAAAGTTATGAGAAACATCAGTAGACACCTGGTATCTTCCCCCTCCCCATGGGTGAAACATTCAATACCAAAGGGCAAGCTTCAAGATGAGAGGGAGCACGTTGAAAGGAGATGCATCAAAATAAAAAGCTGCAGTGTCGTAAAGTGGTGGCATCAGCGTCGGACTTCGGAGCGAAGGCTCCCAAGCTCGAATCCAGCCGGCTCCCTTGCACACTTCCCATCGGTGCTGGGTCGAGCGTCGAGCTAGCAACTCGGCCTCGTAAAAACAAGACAGCCTGCTATAAAAACACTGTCCTGACGGTGTCCCGATGCTCGGAGTTAAGGAGGTGGGTGCCTGGAATGTACTGCAAGGGTTGGTGATAGATGCCAGCACAATCTTTCAGACAGATACGTGAATGTGCAGGAAATGAAAGGGTTAGACACTAGTTCAGGTGGGCGATCACTTACTCCATTAGTTTGGCACAACATTGTGGGAACCCTTAAGCTTCTTGAAACTATATTGATGTAAATCCCTGTAGCATCCAGTGACCCCGTGATCTCTGTCTGAGGCTGATCTCAGAATATCTTTCAAGAGGGTGAATCCCCACAAGACATCATGCCCCGATGGTATACCTCTGAAAACCTGTGCCAACCAACTGGCAGGAGTGTTCAAAGATCATCTTCAGTCTAATTACAAAGAAGGCATGACACAGTGATATTTCATTCGAAGTTTAAGGAGAATTGGGTATGTCACCAAAGACGCTCGCAAATTTCTACAGACATACTGTGGAGAGCATTCTAACAGGCTGCTTCACCATCTGGTAACGGAGGGGCCATTGCACAGGATCAGAAAAGTTGTAGACTCAACTAGCTCCATCATGGGCACTACGCTACCCAGCATCCAGGACATCTTCCAAGGGCGATGCCTCAAAGAAGCGACATCCATCATTAAAGACCCCCATCGCCCAGGACATGTTCTCCTCTCACTACTGCCTTCAGGGAGGAGGTGCAGGAGGCTGAAGACACACACTCAGTGTTTCAGGAACAGTGTCTTCCCTCTGCCATAGGTTTCTGAATAGACAGTGAACCGTATTTTTCTTTTGCACTACGTATTGAATTTTTTTGATACATACTTATATAATTTAGTTTTTAATTACTATGCATTGCACTGTTGCCGCAAAGCAACAAATTTCACGACATTTGCCTGATATTAAATCTGATTCGAATCCATTGTTCTGTCAGAAAGGCTACAGCTGACGCAAACAGCAGTGGAAAGAGGTGATGGCACTTGAGGGTGTAGGGGAGACTGACTTGGAACATTTCAGCCAAGGGAAGCACCTGAATACATCGAGTTGGTTTATCTTGGAAAGCGGAGACCTTAACGGCCATTAGAGAACCTAGCAGGAGAAATACAGAATTATAATTAACATGAATAGGACAGATAGTCGGAACACCTGTGACCGAGGAGCCTATATCCAGAGGGCAGGACGATTAAAGATCTCAGAAAGTACTTTCTCTAGAGTGTGGTTTCAATCTGGAACTCGCTGTTGCTGAGAGTGGCAGTCAGAAACTTCCAACATTTTCAGCGTCTAGATGAGCACTTGAATTGTTAAATCATTGAATAAAGTGGATCAAGTGCTTGCTTAACGGGGGTGATGAATGCTTGATGGTCAGCATGGGAATATTGGGCTGAAGGGCCATAACTGTACTTCTTCTCCCTTGGGAGTGTATGCCCCATCCCCTTTGTTTTCACCAACCACTAAATTCAGAAACTCACACGAGAAACTTTAACACCAGCATTTGAGTGAAACACCAAATCCCAGATTTTGGAATTTGTTTGAATTCAGATTGATGCACTTTCTGCCTTTTCCTAGGGCACCACTGCAGCATAGTGATTAACGCAACAATATTACAGCTTGGGGAGGTCCCGAGTTCGGAGTTCAATCCTGGCACCATCTGAAAGGAGTCTCTGTTTGTCGTCCCTGTGGAATGCGTGGGTTTTCCCGGGTGTACAGTTCAAAGGCATACCGGCTAGGTTAGTTGGTCATTATAAATTGTCACATCATGAGGTTAGGGTTAACCAGGGTTGCTGGGGCAACTTGGCTTGAAAGCCTACTCTGCACTCTATCACCAATAGATCAAAGCAACAGAACCCGAGTTTTGGACGACGATTTAGGTACCAGGCCAGATTGCAAAGGTCAGGGTGTCAGGACTGCAGGGGACGGGCCGGTTCTGCTCACTGCTACTCTCTGCACCGAACTCAGGGTCTGAGGACAGGACCTCAGTTCAGAACACTATTCGCTTGCGCACATTGTTTGCATGATTTTTTAAAAAATCTGTGCACACTGGGTGTTCGATGGTCTTTTTTTTAAAAGAAAGGGTTCTTTTGGGTTTTTTGTTTTGTGGTTACCTGTTAGGAGACAAATCTCAAGGTTGTATAATGTATGCATTGTCGTTGGTTTGTTCCTTTTCGCACCTTGTGGCACACCGGGCGGCAACCTTGTCATTTTATTAGCCGTTGTCTGTTGTTTTTTTTTACAAGGCCAAGCAGCTGGACACTCACCTCAGCAGGGTCAGAAATGGTCCAAGGAGCTGGCCGGATTTGAACCCGACACCACTCCCCTCCAGATGCCACTACACTGCCGGCCAGCTGAGGCATGCATACTTTGATAATAAAAGTACTTTGAACTTAAAATAAAAATAAAGCCAAATTCCTTAGGAATCAGCCATTCTTTTGCCTGATTGTTCAATTAACTCTCAAATAATAGGCAAATATATTTTCTGGCAAAGTACCACAGATGGTGCTACTGTATTTAAAAGACAACAGTTAACACCATTTGCTACAGCTAAATGTTGCAACGTTAAACAAACGGTCATAAAGCAGAGAAATAGACTCTTGCACCCAATGAGGCCCTGCTAACCATCCAGCCCCTGTCTACACTAATCCCTCTGTCAAATGTGTGGCTCCTACCACACATCTCTGCACTAGAGTGGCCAATCAGAATCAGGTTTAATATCACTGACACACGTCGTGAAATTTGCTTTTTTGGTGGCATTACAGTGCAATGCATTAAAAACAACAATAAATTATAATAGGAAATCGTGGCCTGCCGTTGGTGGAGTTAACCATGTATTGCGTTCTACCAGTCTACGTGGTACACAAGCTAGGGCAGTATGATACGGAGCGCAAGATGTTGCCCACACAGCAGGCTCCCTCTCTCCACCCATCTGATGAATCCGAAGGAAAGGAACGGCAGAGACGGACAGAGTTCGGCACCGACAGCATCGCAGGAGTTGGCAATCAACATTGAACTCAACATAGGACTGCCCGAGGGGCCCCAGCTCTAGATTTCTCCCAGGTTTAGTCCCAAAAGCCTTCCCTGAGAGTGGGTATAGCCACAAGGCAGCGGAGGATTGTGATCAGAGCTTTCCCTCTCCTAGATGAGCTGACAAGCCTCATCTGCCCAAACAAGAACTATACAAATTAAATAACTAGTGCAAAAGAGAGCAAAAACAGTGTTTATGCATTCAGAAATCTGATGGTGGAGGGGAAGACGTTCTTCCTAAAACGTAGAGTGCGCGCCTTAAAGCTGCTGTGCCTCCTCCCCGGTGGTAACAATGAGAAGATGGCATGTCCTGGGCAATGGATCCCACAAACTGACCCATGATTTTGGGTATGGGAAGAAACTGGAGAACCCAGAGGAAAGCCAAGAAGATTTTTCCTGAGATGACAATCTCCAGACAGACAGCACCAAACCTGTTACTGGAGCTCCCCTGTGTGATTCTACCCATTCATAGAGAGAGAGTCACTGAAGTTTGGAATAATAAACAGCTGGAAATGGGAATAGAGCTTTCTAATCCAGTACCTGAAATCTGATGCCATATATGGTCATTTTCCATTCAACGTCCTGGCACAAATATACAGAATGGTTAAAAAAAAATGCAAAAGGATTTAACTGGCCAAGAAACCAAGTTCTAAACTACTCTGTGGATTATGTTATATTTTCCAGAGGACCACATTGTTTCTGTCAATCTAACCACACTGTACACTTCCCCCCGGTTTAGAACAGATGTCCAGAGCCAATTCATGAAGTAACACTTTTGCTTCCTCACCATTCAAGCCTAACTTCCCACAGCTTCCCCTTCATTTGTATTATACTCCTTACCTAGAATACCACCTAACCAAAACTCAACTCGGGACGACTGCAGACAGAATATTCTGCATGTTATATCGATGTCAGCCAACATATTTCATCTTAGATAAATAGTTTAGAAGAAATGATTTACAAGTGATAGCCAAATCACTTCCCAAAGCTTACCATAGATATTTTGAGAGTTAGTGTGCAGTGTGACTCATAATCTATTCCATCATTATCATTTCACCACAAGACCTAGGACAGAGTTAAGCCTTTTGGCCCATTGAGTCTGCACCATCATTCCATCATGACTGCTTTATTTTCTCTCTCAACCCCATTTTCCTGCCTTCTCCCCAAAACCCTTGATGCCCTGATCAATCAAGAACTGATCAACTGCCACTTTAAATATACCCAATGACATGGCCTGCACAGCTGTCTGTGGCAAAGAATTCAATTTCTCATGGTCCTTTCTCCCCCAGATTGGCTTTGAAAGATAACCTTCCAGCAAGGGCTTTTGCATTGCAGTTAAAAATCTGAGCAACAGATTGCACAATTGTGCAATTGCTTAAAAAAAAAGTGCTCCAACTGAATTCTAAACACAAAGATTCTGCAGTTGCTGGAAATCCAGTGCAACACACACAAAATGCTGGAAGAACTCAGCAGGTCAGGCAGCATCTATGGAACCTCTTCCCTGTTGCATCACTAAGATAGTTAGAGACTTGTAAATTGATTAATACCCTACCACAACAATTTCCAAGTAAAATGTTAGAGTTTTCCCTTTTTTTGAGAAGGAACTGAAATTGAGGAACAGGTATTGAACCTGAGGAAATAACTTTCAGTAAAATCAAGCTGTTGAGATTAAGCGGTTAAGCAGTGTACGACAAGATAAGGTAACAGAATGGGGTGGGAGAAAATGAGGAGGCAAAGGTGTGTGGCAATATCACAGGTTGGCTATCTAAGAAAATTCTGTTGGTGAGCGCAGTTTATAATTATAATTTACTCTATTTTGTTTTCTATATAGCTGATACACAATACTTCCAGTCATTGAAAATAGCAAGTGTGTTATTTACAAAACAATTTCTCCTGGCTTGAGAGATTCAATGTGCAATACCTGCCCTGAGCAAGTAAAATTGAGCCACTTTTCGTGTTAATGGAATGGCACAGGATCAAAGTAAGCTGCAGAAAATTTGTAAACTTCGTCAACTCCATCATGGACACTTGCCTCGGTAGGAACCAAGACATCGTCAAGGAGTGATGCTTCAAAAGGAAGTGTCCATCATTAAGGATCCTCATCACCCAGGACATGCCCTCTTCTCATTGCTACCATCAGGAAGGCACAGTGATATTAAACCTGATTCTAATGGGATGGTTTCAGAACAGCACAACCTTCCTCAGTACACCGGGTGCAGCAGAAATGAGCTATTCAGACATAGAAGGGTGGAAATTTATGTTGAAGATTCCAAGATCTGGCTGGGATCATCCTTTGCATTTACTTTGTAGCTAAGTGTTTGACAAGACCCAAACTAAATCATACCCAGGCAGAATAACTTTGTTTTCCTACCCAGTTTATTCAGTTTTACAACATTTTGGAGTTCTCAGCATTACCAAATGCCAGATTTGTCCTTGAAAAAAAATGTAAAAATTCATTAATAGAGTACATACACGTCACCATGAACAACCCTGAGATTCTTTTTCCTGCAGACATACTCAACAAATCCAGAGAACAGTAATTGTAAACAGGGCGCAGAAGACAACAAACCATTCAAATGCAAATATAGATAAAGGACAAGAGCATGAAGCAATATGTATAATAGTCCCTTAAAGCCAGTTCATTGGTTGTGGGAACATCTCAACAGATGGAATGTAGTTATCCTTTTTTGTTCAAGGGCCTGATGTTTTGGGGGGGGGGGGGGGGGTAGTAACTGCTCCTGAACCTGGTGGTGCAAGTTCCAAATCAGAATCAGGTTTACTATCACTGGCATATGTGATGACATGTGTTGTTGTTGTAGGGCAGTACAACACAATACATAAAATGCCTATAAATTACAATATGAAGTAGACATTTTGTATACAGTATATAGATAAATATATAAATTAGTGCAAAAAAAAGAGCAAAAAGTGAGTGAGTCACATCAGTGTGGTCTGGAATCACTCAGGCTGAATTGGCAGATTTTCGCTCCTCAAGGAAATTAAAGATTTTTTTAAAAAATGATAACCAGTAGTTTGGTTTTATCATTACTAAATTAAAATAAGAACTTTTATTAAATTATAGAATTCATTTCAATGCTGCCATCGTTAAACTTGAACATGAAGTTCTGGATTAGTTACCAATTACTAAGTCAGTAGTTTGACCACTGCAGAACCACACCCATGCACTGCTATCAGCAATGAGATGACAATCACAATGAAAAGACTGATACAATGCAAAGACTGATACTAATTCTTAAGTCAATTGAGCTATATTTATTCAAACAACTTTTACGGAGATTCAGTGTTTGAACCAAAACATTAAGGAAAAATAAAGGTATGACTACCCAGCATCTTTAAAAAAAACACAATCAGACATCACACACAAAATGCTGGAGAAACTCAGCTGGTCTGGCAACATCGATGGAAAAGAATAAACAGTCGACGTTTCAGGCCAAGACCCTTCATCGAGACTGGGGGGGGGGGGGGGAGGACAAAATAAAAAGGTGGAGGGGGGGGAAGTAGTACAAGGTGGCAGGTGATAGGCGAAGCCGGGAGATGGGGAGGGGTGAAGTAAAGAACTGGAAAGTTGATTGGTGAAAGAGACAAAGGGCTGAACAAGGAGGAATCTGATAGGACAGGGTAGAAGACCATGGAAGAAAGGAAAAGAGGAGCACCAGAGGGAGGTGAGAGGCAGGTAAGGAAATGAAGTGAAAGAGAGAAACAGGAATGCAGAAAAGTGAGGGGGGCCATTACCAATAGTTTGAGAAACTGATGTTCATGCAATTAGGTTGGAAGCTACAGTCAGATAAACTGGGGAAAAGATGAGTAACTTTTTTTTTGCAGGTTGAAACCTCTACAGCAGAGTTTCCCATTGAAACATGAAGACTAACTGTGGCAAGGTATAGTTAGGAAGACAGACCAAGCATAGGCATACCCTGATATACAAGGGATCAAAAAATAACTCATTTGCATCACACAGAATTTAGAAAGTTCCTTGATTCCATCCATCAAAGGTGATATACCCTTTTACAATGCCGCCTCAATGGAGCTTCCACATCTGCTCAGTGTCAGGTAAAGCTCCAGTGCTTACTTCAACGAGTTTCTTCTTACTTTAGTTTCAACGTTTATACATTCTACCGTTTCTCAAAATTAACCCTTTAGAGCACGGACCGGTAGCACAGGAACAGGCCCTTCAGACCAGTGTTGCGTCGAACCAATTAACAACCAAATGGACGACTAAACTAATCCCCTCTGCCTGCACAGTGCCCATTATCCTCGTATTCGTGTGCCCAAGTCCCTAATGCATCTGCCTCTACCACCATCCCAGGCACCCCAGCTGTGTAAAGGAAACTTGCTCCTCACATCTCTTTTGAACTTACCCCCTTCACTCCTTAAATGCATCCCCTGTGGTATTTAGACTTTTCGTCCTTACAAGAGTTCTAACGTTACACAAACTAAACTACAGTCCTATTTCTCTTAGGGAGATGTGCCAAGCTGATTTTACCACAGCCGGACACACCCAAATCATTTTTGTCACATTTGAAAACTAGAATTTGGGGGGGGGGGGGGGAGGTTTAAAAGAGCTCAGGAAATTATACATGCATCGGTTGTAAATTAGTCATCAACAATTCTTTCGGATGACTCACATCCCACAGACTTACTGATTCGCAAACGCCCTACAGTGATCAATACTTCTTGTTTAAAGAAGTTCCTGCAAAAGCCTTACGATACGTTAAATGTGATGTTTAAGTGCCTTTTGTTAATAATGGGTTCAGGAATACTGGAAGGAAATATGTACATTTTCATCGTGATAGATGTCCAGGCTAACGCCCATCTAAAAATCAGACAGTAAACTAAAAGTTACAAAATTCACTGAAATACACTTTGAAACAGTTTTAAAACTAATTGCATTTCGGAGTAAAAGCTACGTTTTATTTTGTTTACGAGACGTTTACAAAAGTATCTGTAAACAAAACTAAAAAAAAATCACTGTAATGACAGATACTGGTTACTATAAGTATATCAAATGCTGCAATCAGTAACTAACGGGTAGACATTCCCATCTCACTATATGCCAAACTGGAGAAAAAGTAAAACGTCTGCACATAGAGATCTCGCTTTCTGTTGCCAGATTCCGTCATGGCCAGATCAAAGAGCGTCTTTCATTCCGAGTAACTCCCGGCTCGAAAACGCACTGGTCTGGGGTCGAGCGCAAATACAATAATTAAAAAAAGATACATACGCAGCAATTCTTACCCAAGAGCTACCGTCAATGCAAAGAAGCGATTGGCACAGGGATATCAAACGAAGTCTGAGACTCGCTTGTCTCGTCTAGTGGGATCTGCCTGTGGAACACGCCTTCTCGTTCAGCTTTATCCCTGCAAAAGCCACGCCTGGGGGCAGTGCGGAGCAATCTGTTACTTGTACTCAGATTTCAGGCAAAACCTTTTCAGCCTCCGAAACTGTATTTTTTCTTTAATTAAAAACCTAACTTACGCTTCAGATTGACTTTATTGAAAAGTACAAACGTTTCCCGAAGTACAAATTAATGGGTAAAAAAAGAATCCATACAGGAAGTTTAACAGGGTTTTAACACAAATACTTGAAGGTGTTTAAAATATTGCGTTTTTCATACCCGTTCCCGCTTAGAAAGTCTACAGTGGCTATTTTCATGTAAAACAACTTGAGCGTCGACTATATTGTACAAGTGAGATTGTTGAGGATATCGGAAACAAATATTACTTAAACACCCCTATTTTATGTGTAAGTTAGTATAGTCCCTGGCTGAAGTTATCCATGGAATACATTTAAATTACGAGGATTTGGGGGATTAAAATAACAACTGGATGGGATTCCACACTGAATAGTCGACCTCCAAAGCAAAGTAATTTCCAAAATTGATTCAGGCAAATAGATATCGTAATAACAGATTGACAGGACTAGTATTAGTACTAGTACAGTAGTGGTATACGCTAGCAAGAACATAGCAATTTGCATTACCCCCTAACCTCCTGCTTAAAATAATTGACAACTAAACTTTACAAGTTGCTAATTAATGGAAAATGGGTTAAGAAAAATTCTCAGCCCATAGACCTGAAATACTAGGGGACGATAGTATTAATCATTGTAATAACACACTCAAAATGCTGGAGGAAGTCAGAAGGCCAGGCAGTATGGAATAAAGTAGTCAGCTTTTCGGTCTGAGACCCTTTGGCAGGACTGATAATAATATGTTTGTTTTCTGCTTGCTTCTTAATCGTCAATTTAAAATGCTGACAATATACCCCACTATTAAAAGTGTGTATCAATTTAAGATATTGTGCAATAATTTATAATTTTATTTTATAAAATAGCAAATGAATATCTACTTCAAGCAATGATTCATTTAAAAAATGCCACCTAAAAGGGTTACTAAACAAAAAGATTCTCATCAAATCTCATAGGAGATATTAGGGCAGATGACTAAATCTTTGGTCAAAGTAGGAGACTTTTTCTTCAAGAACTTTAGTGATGTTCTGTCCCTGCTCTGTTGAGCACAGTGTAGGACAAACATGATAATATGTAAATGGTTAGAGTCTGCAATGCATTGACAAGGTTCATCGTGAAGGTAGATTCAATTATAATGTTCATACATAAGTACATATTTAAATAAAAAGAATTTTCGGGGATCTGGAAAGAGGACCAAGAAGTGGATTAATTACATTGCTCTTACTTTGACCCAATTCTTTCATTTCAGGCTATTATTCCATTCGTTAGGAAATATTTTCTTGATATCGCCTGTAATTACTTGAGTTATCTCATTATCACACCATTTAATCAAATCATGAACACGAGAAAATCTGCAGATGCTGGAAATCCAAGCAACACACACAAAATGCTGGAGGAACTCAGCAGGCCAGGCAGCATCTATGGAAAAGTGTTTCAGGCTGAGACCCTTCAGCGGTACTGTAATAATATGTTTGTTTTCTGCTTCTTCCTTCTTAATTGTCAATTGAAAGTGCTGACAATATACCCCACTATTAAAAGAGCATATAAATGTAAGATATTGTGCAATAATTTGTAGTTTTATTTTACATAATAGCAAATGAACAACTTCAAGCGACGATTCATTTAAAAACTGCCACCTAAAAGGTTATTATCAGTCCTGCCAGAGGGTCTTGGCCTGAAACGTCAACTGTACTTTTTTCCATAGATGCTGCCTGGCATGCTGAGTTCCTCCAGCATGTTGTGTGTGTTAAATAAAGGAGTAGGTAATTACTCATAAGGTAAACTTTTAAAGGAAACTCTGCTAAGCAAGAATTGCATTTATATAAGACCATAAGACATAGAAGCTGAATTAAGCTATTTAGCCCATCAAGTTTGGTCCATCATTCCATCATGGCTGATTTATTATCCCTCTCAACCCCATTCTCCTGCATTCTCTCTGTAACCTTTAACATCCCTATTAGTCAACCAATCAACCACCGCTTTAAGTATACCCAATGTCTTGGCCTCCACAGCTGTCTGTGGCAATGAATTCCACAGATTCACCACCCTCTGGCTAAAGAAATTCCTCCTCATCCCTATTCTAAAGAGTCATCCCTTTATTCTGAATCTGTACTCTCCAGCCCTGTACTCTCCCACTATAGGAAACATCCTCTCCAAACCTATTTATCTAGGCCTTTATCTATCTCAGCCTTACAGTATTTGACAGGTTTTAGTGATATCACCCCCCCCCCCCCCCACCACACCTTATTCTTTTAAACTCCAGTGAGTACAGGTCCAGAGCCATCAAATGTTCCTCATGCATTAAGCCTTTAAGTCCCGGGTGATGCATTTATCCGATAATCATCCTGGGCCCAACATATCCATGCAGTTACAAAGAAGGCATAACAGCGGCTATACATCATTAGGAGTTTGAGGAGATTTGGTATGTCACCAATGACACTCATAATTTTCTATTTTTTATTTTCTAAGGAAGCTGAGATCCTTTGATGTGTGCAGCAGGATGCTGGGGATCTTTTACCAGTCTGTTGTAGTGAGTGCAGTTTTCTTTGCTGCTTTATGTTGGGGAAGCAGCATCGGTGTTGGTGATACAAAAAGATTAAGTAAACTCATCAGAAAGTCTGGATCCATCCTTGGCTACAACCCTGACACTTTTGAGTTAGTGGTGGAGAGGAGGTCACTAAACAAACTGTAATCTATCATGAACAATCTGACACACCCTCTCCACGACCTACTGAATAAGCAGCTGAGCACCCTTTCAAACAGGCTCATTCAGCTCTGCTGTCACAAGGATCGTCACAGAAAATCTTTCCTACCAAATGCAATAAGAATATACAACAGTTCATCCCTGTGCAACAGGAGAACACACATCATAGTACAATAGTCTCTGCTTTATTATTTCATACATTATTGTACATTGGTAAATTATTATTGTGTATATTATTATTCTGGACTTCGTTATGAGTTAATATTATTATTATTATAGTTAGTATTTTTGCCAAGAGTGTTTTTAAATGTTGCTGCTGTGACCAAATAATTTCCCATTTGGGATCAATGAAGTACTTAATATTATTATTTCAATTACTATGTACTGTGGATAGCATTCTAACTGGCTGCATCACTGTCTATATGAAGGGGTGGGAACTGCACAACATCAAAGTAAGCTACAATAAATCATAAACTCAGTCAGCTCTATCAGGAGCACTCACCTCCCCAGCATCCAGGACATCTTTGTGGAGCAACACCTCAAAAAGGTGGTACCCATCATTAAGGACTCCCCATCACCCACGTCATCCCCGTTCTCATTGCTTCCATCTGGGAGGAAGTACAGGAGCCTGGAGACACACCCTCAATGATTCAGGAATATCTTCTTCCCCTCTGCCATCCTATTTCTGGATGGACATTGAACCCAAGAAACATTACCACACTACTTTTTTTCTTCTCTTTTTGCACCACTTATTTAATTTAACTTTTTAAATGTATATTCTTCTTACTGTAGTTTACAGTTTATACCATTATGTATTGCAATGTACTGCTGTTGCACAACAACAAATTTCACAACATATGCCAATGATTCTGACTCTGAGTAATATCAAAATATCTCAAGATCGTAATCAAATAATACATAACAACAGGCCATGTAAAGAAAGATACTTGTGCTGGTGATCATGATCAATGTCAATGTACACGTGAAAATTATTTTCTATTCTTTATGTTTCTGATCATTCCATGCCTTTCAGTTTAAATAGACATATTCCTTAATGATATTTCATCCTTTTGTCTTCCCGGTATTTTGGATTTTCAGATTATTATCCCGTATGCATTCGTCCCTCCCTATTAATCTCCCTCCGGGCTCTTATCCCTGCAAGCAGCCAAACTGCTACACCTGCCCATTCACCTCCTCCCTCACCTCTATTCAGGGCCTACAAACAGTCCGTCCAGGTGAGGCAACACTTCGCCTGTAAATCTGTTGGGGTCGTCTATTGTATCCGGTGCTCGCGACGCGGCCTCTTCTACGTTGGTGAAACCTATTGTAAAATTGGCGGATTGCTACATTTACCACCTCTGCTCCATCCGCCAAATGCAGAACCTCCCGGTGGCCAAACATTTTAATTCCATTTCTCAGTCCTATTCCAACAGGTCAGTCCACGGCCTCTTTTTGTACCAAGATGAGGCCACCCTCAGGGTGGAGGAGCAACACCTTATATTCCATCTGGGTAGCCTCAAACCTGATGGCATGAATATTGATTTCTCCATCTGGAAAAAAAAGTCTCCCTTCCCCTCCCCTCTTCTTCTATTCCTCACTCTGGCCTCTTATTTCTTCACATAAGCCTACCACTGGTGCTCCTCCTCCTTCCCTTCCTCCTATGGTCCACTCTCCTCTCCTATCAGATTCCTTCTTCTCCAGCCCTTTATCTTTCCTACACGCCTGGCTTCACCCATCACCTTCCACCTCTCCTTCTTCCCCTCCCCCCAGCTTTTTATTCTGGTGTACTTCCCTTCTTTTCCTGATCTGAAGAAGGGTCTTGGCCCAAAATGTCGACAGTTTGTTCATTTCCATAGATGCTGCCTGACCTGCCGAGTTCCTCCAGCATTTTGTGTGTGTTGCTTCTAACTGAAGAGATGTGATTGGCTGAAAACTCAACTGACCTGAGACAAAACCTTTTCACTTGAAGAGTAGTCAACTGTGTAGCTGAGAGAAATGTATCGTGAAATGGGATTCTCTTCCACAGGACTGGGAGAGGTTGATCAGGCCAAGCAGTCTTGGTGTTGCTACGAGGATCTATCCATTAATAATAATGGTCAGGGAGGCACAGGGAGAATCGGTAATTACTGACAAGTACCTTTATTGTCTCAATGGAAGAACACGTGAGTATACACAACCAAATACCTGTGAGTATACCTACTAAGTTTTCCTGATGCTCCATGAACAGTTAAAGAACAGAAAAGGTAGCATGTACCAGTAAGAGGAATCTGTGCTGGCCATGTGCTCCTCATGGCCCCAGTCCAATCTCCACATGTCCATGGGGTATTCCACATCTGCAAGGGGGGCTCTCTGGAGAGAGTTATCACTACTTTGCATTCAAAACCTCTTCTTTTATATACATTCCTTACCAGTTCAATTATTGCATTTCAGTGTTATTAGCCATGGGTCAGCTGACTGACTTATAACACCTTATAACAGGCCAGCATCCTCTTATTGCCCTACTTTCCACAAGTGACAACAGGTAATTGTATGGCTGTTTGTTCTAAATCAGTTACCAAACCAGTAACCAGCTCAAATCTCTCAGAGCAGATACTGACCCCACCATTCATAGACCTGCATGTTATATCATTGTGGTGAACTACATATACCTGTCTGGACACGCCCCCCACTGCTGACTGCTCCTGTGGCTCCTCCCACAGACCCCAGTATAAAGGCGATTGGGGCCTGAGCCCTGCCTCTCAGTCTCCAGGATGTAGCATGGTGGTCAATTGCTGCTTGTTCTTTCTTCCAGTCAATAAAAGCCGATATCTCGCCTCATGTCTCAGAGAGTTATTGATGGTGCATCAATCATATCAAAGAATACCTCACAAATATATTCTTATTTGAAAATTATCTTTAGTCCAGCAGATTACCTGGAGCATTGTTGTGTCTTCTTTAAACCATTAATTCAGCCAAGCAAATCCAGTTCACAAAATGGAGGATACAGAGTAACTTCACAAAATGGCAGCCTCCATTCCTTTGAGCTCATGGTTTGTCTGTTCCATTGTCCTTGATTCATTTGAATTCACTAATTTGTAGACTGTAGTTCTTTCTGGCCAACTGTGTGTTGACAATTCCATAATTCCAAAGTATCTGAATCCTAATTTGGACTCAATCTATAGCTGACTCAGTTTTACCTCAGAACATCAGCACCAATAGTCACCCTCACAAAACTCCATTCAAGCTGAGATACTTCCCTGTCGTCACTGATTAACTGGACTCTGAGAACTTGCACTTATTCCTCAATCGTAATTTATTTTACCAGAACACGAGGAAAACAGCATGGCCCCGTCACCACTCTGTTCTGAAGTCTGAACAGAGAAATGCCTTTTTTATAAAGAACTGACCTGCAGGCATAGATATTGGCCATTTGGTGAACTGTGTATGATTGAATTCCTTACGTGGAAGATCAATCGTCATTCACGACACAGGTGTTAAAAGTCAATAGAAACTACAAACTGACAATTGATGATACTTTGAAGGTATTAAAGTAATTGTCCCTTAGTTGATGTGTGTGTGTTTCACATCCTTCCATTACATTTTTATCTCATTTCCGGTAAGTGAAATAACTCTGATAACCTGCTATGCAAGGGGAAGTTTTGCTCTTCAAAGACCTTCCTTGCCTGGGCTGTCTGCACGCAAGGTGCAATGCAATGCACTCAAGCTGCAGCCTACAGAGAGGAAGTCATCACCCTGACACAGTTGTGTCAAGAAAACAACCTCTCCCTCTACGGCACAAATACAAAGGAGCTGTTGTGGACTACAGGAGGAATGGAGACAGGCTAACCCATATAGACATCAATGGATCTGGGGTTGAGAGGGTGAACAGCTTTAAGTTCATCGGCATAAACATCACCGAGGATCTCAGGTGGTCTGTACGTACCGACTGTGTGGTGAAAAAGGCACAACAGCACCTCTTTCACCTCAGACGGTTGAAGAAATTTGGTATGACCCCCCAAATTCTAAGAACTTTCTACAGGGGCACGACTGAGAGCATCCTGACTGGCTGCATCACTGCCTGGTATGGGAACTGTACTTCCCTCAATCGCAGGACTCTGCAGAGAGTGGTGTGGACAGCCTAGCATGTCTATAAATGTGAACTTCCCACTATTCAGGACATTTACAAAGGCAGGTGTGTAAAAAGGGCCCAAAGGATCATTGGTGACCCGAGTCACCCCAACCACAAACTGTTCCAGCTGCTACCATCTGGGAAACGATACCACAGCATAAAAGCCAGGACCAACAGGCTTCAGGACAGCTTCTTCCACCAGGCCATCAGACTGATGAATTCATGCTGATACAATTGTATTTCTATGTTATATTGACTGTCCTGTTGTACATACTATTTATTATAAATTACTATAGTTGCACATTGCATGTTTGAACAGATACGTCACGTAAAGATTTTTACTCCTCACATTTTTGAAGGACGTATGTAATAAAGTCAATTCAATTCAATGTCCTTGCTGGACATTATGTTAAACCTTACCTTACTGCAACTTCCACATCCCAGTCACTGATGGGGGTTCTTCATGAATACTTCATTAACCTTCACCTCATTATAACACCTCAATGCACTGATGTGATAAAATGATCTGCAGAGATGTTTTGCTGCAGAGGTTTTCACTGTGTACAGGAACATGTGACAATAGTAAACCAATTTATCACCAGGTCCAGGAGTGGCTACCTTTCTACGACCATCATTATTATTGAACCTACCTGAACAACTCTGACCCTCCCTCAACAATGGAACACTGCAGACCACCTCCTATGATATCACGGACTTATCTCTGATTGTGCCTTTGCTTTTTTTTGCACTCAGGGCTAAAAAAGTTGCAGACTTTTTTTCACTGTATGGTATAATTTATGTACAATTTCTGTCCGTTGTCTGTACCTACATGCATGTGTTCCTGCTGCAAGAAGTATACAACATTATGAGGGGTATAGATAGGATAAATGCAAGCAGGCTTTTTCTGCTGAGGTTGGGTGGGACTACAACCAGAGGTCATGGGTTAAGGGTGAACGACCAGACATTAGGAACGAGGGAAACTTGTTCACACAGGGAATCGTGAGAGTGTGGAACAAGCTTCCAGCAGATGTGGTGCATACGAGCTTGATTTCAACTTTTAAGTTTGAATAGATACATGGATGGTCGGGGTACGGAGGCGATGGTCCTGGTGCAGGTCAATGGGAGTAGGCAGTTGAAATGACTTGGCATGGAATAGATGGGCTGAAGGGTCTCTTTCTGTGCTGTAGTTTTCTGTGACTCTGAAGAACTGACCCAGGCTTGTACATTAGGGAACAGCCTGACCTGAGCACAGTCAAGTCCTACTGAGCTCGAGTCTGCCAGGCTGGCTCCAGATACCAGCTCCTTGTAAACCAATTCTGCCAATCCCATCCCTTGCTCTTTCCCAGAAGCTCTACAAATTATTCTCTCAGAAGTCTATCCCAATCTCTTTTCAAGGCATGGGTAGATCTTGTTTATATTGTAGGGTAATGTAATTGGTGGAAGCCTACGTAATTCACAACCGCCGACATTGAGATGGGTTCACTTTAAGAGGCTGGGCTGACATGATGATGTTATTACATGAGTTTCTGTTACCACGCTTTGTGTTCAGTGTTTGGATTGCTATAAATGAGTTGTCACAGGTTTTCTTAAACATAAAACACCTCACGCTGCTTTATTTGCAAAAACGTACATTGGTGAATCTGATACTCTAGGACGATTCCAGAGTTATTAAACATGTTGGCCAATGCAGTCGCTTTGAAACTGTCGGAATTTTGGGAGCAAAATGCCTTGGTTTGTACAAGTTGAGGCCCAGTTCGCACAACCAGAAATCTCTGCCAACAACACCAAAGTTCACCACGTGGTAGTGTCCTCGGTAGCTCCACAGATGCCAGAGTAGTAAGTATACTAGAACACCCGCCTGAGCACGTTAAATACTGAGAAAAGATCGAGTGCTTTCCCATCATATATGAAAATAAACGCCTCCTGGACTTCCAGCTGGGTACCGGTATCAATTATAACCAACATTTCGATGACAAACCCTGCCGTCATCTCTGATGAAGATGGCAGAGTTTGTCATCGAAACTTTGGTTATAATTGATACCTGCACCCAGCTGGAAGCCTGAGAAGACTTTATATGATAAATACTGATCACTGAAAACTCACCTTTTACGGACTTCTGGAGTACAAGTGCGCCAAACAGTTGCTCTCTCCTTGCCCAGCCTCAGCAAGGCTAAGCCATCAGAGCTAATGGAGCACGTGCCGTCTCTCCTGGGAAATCAGCATCCTTGTTTTATTTCTAAAGAATTCTTCTTGCAGCAAATGCCTGATCAAGTTTGCATAGCTCTTGCTAATACACTCCTGAAGGATCACGCTCACTTTGGTACCAACGCTCGGAAATGCCAACGCCCTTGCAGCTCCAACAATGTTGGCACATCGGGACATCCCATGTCTACTGTTTATTAAGGGCAATGCTTCCTGTGTGACACGGGTGCTCAAGTGAGTGTTCTTCCAGCATCGCCTATTGAGAAGGTAAAGAGCGAAGGAACCTCACTGGAGGCCACCAACTGCAGCCGGATCCAGACTTACAGGACGTGACGGGTGACGCTCTGCTTCAATGGGTGACGTTACACATGGGACTTTGTCCTGGCTAAAGTGGCTAGACCTCTGCTTGGTGCAGATTTTCTGTGTGCATAGGACTGTTAGTTGATCTTAAGAACTGCCGGCTTGTGGATGTCAAGGACTTTGGGTTGTTACCCTGCTCCCACAGTAAGTTCCCCACAATCACTCTGTCAAGCGCAGACACCACCGCATGTGAGTTTTCTCATCTGCTGGGTGAAGTCCCAGACCCCACATTCTCCAATACAATCGCAAAACACGGGGTGAAGCAGGACACTCCCACAACCGGCTCACCAGTCCATACCCCTCTGCGTAGACTGGACCCAGAAATGTGGCAACTGTGAAGGCTGAGTTTGCCAACATGGAAAGACTTGGCATTATACACTGATCAAATAGCCCCTGGGCTTTGCCCTTCCATATGGTCCCTAAGTCCGATGGTGTTTGCCACCCATGTGACAACTACCAATGCCTCAATGAGGTCACCACCCCCGATCGATACCCAGTCCCACACATCCAAGACTTTTCGGCACATTTTTCCCGAAGTCAGCTTAGTTAGGGGCTACCATCTGGTGCCTGTGTGCTTGGAGGACATTCCTGAAATGGCTGTGATAGCCCCATTTGGCCTCTTTGAGTTCCCACGCGTGCCATTTGGACTGAAAAATGCAGCACAGACTTTCCAACGGCCGACGTTTACCTGCATGACAAACTTGTCACCAGTGCATTCAAATCCGAACACGTATCTCGTCTCCACACAGTCCTCAAAGCTCGTGCCAACGCGGGTTGGTTATTAACCCTGCTAAATGCCAGTTCAGGTTGTCAACCATTGACTTCCCCAGCATCACATCTCTGCAGGTGTAAAACCCCTCCCATCAAAAGTAGCCGCTGTTATGGATCTCTCACTTCCCCACACTACTTCTTAGTCATGGTGAATTTCTTTCACCACTTCATTCCGTGCGCTGCTGAGCTTATGCGCTCCCTGTATTGTGCGCTTAAAGGCAATGCCACTAATCATGTGCTGGACAGGTCAGTGGACATGACCAGGGCATTTGATGATCCCAAACAAGCTCTTTCCATTGTGACCCTACTGGAGCACCTGCTCCCCAATGCAACTATAGCCAATACTACTGACACTTCAGACGAATAATGCAGTGGCTGATTGCCTATCACAGCCGGACATTGAGGCCATTCACATAGGGGTTGGCTATGCCAGCATGGCAACCAGCCAAGCTACTGACTCAGAGGTCCAGTCTTACTGAACTTCAGTCACGGGCCTGCGGTAGGCTGACATTAAGTTCAGGGAAGCTGGGGTTTCTCTCCTGTGCGATGTCTCAACCAGTTGCCCTCGCTCCATCGTGCCTGCAAACTGGAGGCGGACTGTTTTTAACTCCATACGCGTCCTCTCGTATCCGGGGCACAAGGCCTCACAGACACTAAAGTTTGTGTGGCACGGCCTTTGAAAGGACGTGAGTGATGGGCGAGCAGCCTGTGTGGAGTGCGAGCAGGCAAACATTATCCGTCATGTCCAGGCACCATTTTCACCTTCTGAGGTCCCTGAGTGACTGTTTGGCCCTCTTCCCCTGTCCCGTGGTTTCATGCACCATGGTGGGCCATACCAGAGGTGGCCAGAGGTCATGCCCCTAGCATCAACAACAGCTGCAGACATGGCTCGGGCATTCATCAGCAGCTGGGTTGCTCAGAAATATCTGATATGCTATCCGATATTTCCTCTGACCGCAGTCCCCAATTAATATCAGACCTCTGGGCTGCGATGGCCCAGAACCCCAGCTACATCACACCATGGCTTATCACCCACAGTCCAATGGCCTACATGAATGGTTTCACCACTCCTTAAAAGCTGCCCTGAGGGCTTCCGTGACTGATGAATGTTGGTATGATCGTCTCCCGTGGGTCCTGCTGGGGCTCAGAACATCTCCAAAAGAGGACCTGCAGTCATCCGCGGTTGAGTTGGTGTAAGGACAGCCATTATGAGTGCCAGGTGATTTCATTCCTGATGCCACGACCGCCTGGTCGGCCTATCAACAGCGTTCCACCCTCCTCGGTAAATTCAATTCCTTTGCACCTATTCCTAACCTCCCATCATGGGTTCCTGTTGACTGATGTTCCGCCTCGTATGAAAAGGAGGTGGGGTAGCATTGCTGGTTAGAGAGGAGATTAACGCAATAGAAAGGAAGGACATTAGCCTGGAGAATGTGGAATCGATATGGGTAGAACTGCATAACACTAAGGGGCAGAAAACGCTGGTGGGAGTTGTGTACAAGCCACCTAACAGTAGTAGTGAGGTTGGGAATGGCATTAAACAGGAAATTAGAAATGCATGCAAAAAAGGAACAGTAGTTATAATGGGTGACTTCAATCTACATATAGATTGGGTGAACCAAATTGGTAAGGGTGCTGAGGAAGAGGATTTCTTGGAATGTATGCGGGATGGTTTTCTGAACCAACATGTCGAGGAACCAACTAGAGAGCAGGCCATTCTAGATTGAGTATTGAGCAATGAGGAAGGGTTAGTTAGCAATCTTGTTGTGTGAGGCCCCTTGGGTAAGAGTGACCATAATATGGTGGAATTCTTCATTAAGATGGAGAGTGTAGTTAATTCAGAAACAAAGGTTCTGAACTTAAAGAAGGGTAACTTTGAAGGTATGAGACATGAATTAGCTAAGATAGACTGGCAAATGATACCTAAAGGGTTGACGGTGGATATGCAATGGCAAGCATTTAAAGATCACATGGATGAACTACAACAATTGTTCATCCCAGTTTGGCAAAAGAATAAACCAGGGAAGGTAGTGCAGCCGTGGCTGACAAGGGAAATTAGGGATAGTATCAAGTCCAAAGAAGAAACATATAAATTAGCAACAAAAAGCGGCACACCTGAGGACTGGGAGAAATTCAGAGACCAGCAGAGGAGGACAAAGGGCTTAATTAGGAAAGGGAAAAAAGATTATGAGAAAAAGCTGGCAGGGAACATAAAAACTGACTGTAAAAGCTTTTGTAGATACGTGAAAAGAAAAAGATTGGTCAAGACAAATGTAGGTCCTTTACAGTCAGAAACAGGTGAATTGATCATAGGGAACAAAGACATGGCAGACCAATTGAATAACTACTTTGGTTGTCTCCACTAAGGAGGACATAAATAATCTTCCGGAAATAGTAAGGGACCGAGGGTCTAGTGAGATGGAGGAACTGAGGGAAATACATGTTAGTAGGGAAGTGGTGTTAGGTAAATTGAAGGGATTAAAGGCAGATAAATCCCCAGGGTCAGATGGTCTACATCCCAGAGTGCTTAAGGAAGTAGCCCAAGAAATAGTGGATGCATCAGTGATAATTTTTCAAAACTCCTTAGATTCTGGATTAGTTCCTGAGGATTGGAGGGTGGCTAATGTAACCCCACTTTTTAAAAAAGGAGGGAGAGAGAAACCGGGGAATTATAGACCAGTTAGTCTGACTTCGGTGGTGGGGGAAATGCTAGAGTCGGTTATCAAAGATGTGATAACAGCACATTTGGAAAGAGCTGAAATCATCGGACAAAGTCAGCATGGATTTGTGAAAGGAAAATCATGTCTGACGAATCTTATACAATTTTTTGAAGATGTAACTAGTAGAGTGGATAAGGGAGAGCCAGTGGATGTGGTATATTTAGATTTTCAAAAGGCTTTTGACAAGGCCCCACACAGGAGATTAGTGTGCAAACTTAAAACACACGGTATTGGGGGTATGGTATTGATGTGGATAGAGAATTGGTTGGCAGACAGGAAGCAAAGAGTGGGAGTAAACGGGACCTTTTCAGAATGGCAGGCAGTGACTAGTGGGGTACCGCAAGGCTCAGTGCTGGGACCCCAGTCGTTTACAATATATATTAATGATTTAGACGAGGGAATTAAATGCAGCATCTCCAAGTTTGCGGATGACACGAAGCTGGGCGGCGGTGTTAGCTGTGAGGAGGATGCTAAGAGGATGCAGGGTGACTTGGATAGGTTAGGTGAGTGAGCAAATTCATGGCAGATGCAATTTAATGTGGATAAATGTGAGGTTATCCACTTTGGTTGCAAGAACAGGAAAACAATTATTATCTGAACGGTGGCCGATTAGGAAAAGGGGAGATGCAACGAGACCTGGGTGTCATTGTACACCAGTCATTGAAGGTGGGCATGCAGGTACAGCAGGCAGTGAAAAAGGCAAATGGTATGTTGGCATTCATAGCAAAAGGATTTGAGTGCAGGAGCAGGGAGGTTCTACTGCAGTTGTACAAGGTCTTGGTGAGACCGCACATAGAATATTGTGTGCAGTTTTGGTCCCCTAATCTGAGGAAAGACATTCTTGCCATAGAGGGAGTACAGAGCAGGTTCACCAGATTGATTCCTGGGATGGCAGGACTTTCATATGAAGAAAGACTGGATCGACTAGGCTTATACTCACTGGAATTTAGAAGATTGAGGGGGGATCTTATTGAAACGTATAAAATTCTAAAGGGATTGGACAGGCTAGATGCAGGAAGATTGTTTCCGATGTTGGGGAAGTCCAGAATGAGGGGTCACAGTTTAAGGATAAAGGGGAAGCCATTTAGGACTGAGATGAGGAAAAACTTCTTCACACAGAGAGTGGTGAATCTGTAGAATTCTCTGCCACAGGAAACAGTTGAGGCCAGTTCATTGGCTATATTTAAGAGGAAGTTAGATATGGCCCTTGTGGCTAAAAGGATCAGGGGGTATGGAGAGAAAGCAGGTACAGGGTTCTGAGTTGGATGATCAGCCATGATCATACTAAATGGTCGTGCAGGCTCGAAGAGCCGAAGGGCCTACTCCTGCACCTATTTTCTATGTTTCTATGTATGGTTTCATCCACCATGATGCACACCAGCATCCCCTAAGGCCTCCTTACGATGGTCTGTTCTGCGTTTTGGGATGGAGTAAAAGACTTTTATCATAGATAAGAAGGGTAAATCTGAATGTGTTTCAGTAGATTGCCCTAAGCCAGACCACCAAGATTCAGAGGATTCTGCTACCATGCCCCTGCCGTCACGACATGACAACGGGCGTGTCAACACACATCTGGATGAGCCAGAGGCACTTGCTGTTCCGTCACCCACAGAACACAGGACCTGAGCTGGGCAGCCCATCTGAGCTCTAGACAGGCTCCCAATGCCAGTTCTAGTGAATTCTGGGGGAGGGAGAACTGTATAGGGTAACGTAATTGGTGGAAATGTTCATAATTCACAACATTGAGCTGGGGTTCACTTTAAGAGGTTGGTCTGACATGATGACTTAATTGTGTGAGTTTCTATTACCTCGCCTTGTTTTCAATATTTGGATTACAATAAAGGAGTTGTTAAGGTTTTTCTTGAACATAAAACACCCCACGCTGTTTTATTTGCGAAAACCTACAATATGATCCCTACAGTGTATTCTAGTCGTTATCAGTATCTGTGTATTTTTTGCCCGACTTTTAAATTTGTGCTCAGTTCTTAATAAGAACAAGCTTCTGGGAGAAGCGTGTTTCTATTCAGAACAAACACAAATCGTGACTGGTCAGGATCTCTCACTCTACTTTCCATCTTCTTTGCCACAAAGAGACTATTCCCATCTTCCTTTTTCTACCCCGGAACTGAAGTCCCTCTTCACTGGATCAATTCTGTTAAACCTTCCCTGCACCGTCTCCTGGACCTTCACATTCTTCTGAAGTAATGATGATTAGAAATGGATGCAGGGCTCTAATTGTGCCATAAATTAAATTTGAGTACAGGAGCAGTAAAAGAAGGCAGGAAGCCATTTCTAGATAACCAGAGAGCATGGTGCACAGTTGAAAAAATTATGCTAAGAAATAGATTTTGTTTATGCATATTATATATTTAACATTAAAATATCTCGATATTTCCAGTAGTGTGGTCAAATAACAACAAGCCATGTAAAAAAAAGGTATACTTGTGTGCAGTTAATCATGGTCAATGTCAACAAACTGTACATGTGAAAATTATTCTGTATTCAGAAGCAGAACGAGAATCAGAATCAGGTTAAAAATCACCGGCATATGTCGTGAAATTAGTTAATTTTGCAGCAGCAGTATAATGCAAAGAGTAGTACAATGATAACTACAAAGAAAAAAATGGAATTACAGTAACTATGTGTATGTATATATGTGTGTGTGTGTATACACATACACACACACATGCATACACATAAATATATATATATATATATACATATAGAGATATAGATATATACAAATGTTTGTATATTAAATAGTTAAATTAAAATAAGTAGTGCAAAACAGAAATTGAAAAAGTAGTGAGATAGTGTTCATAGTCATTTAAAGTAAAATTGGATAGGTATATGGACAGGAACGGAATGGAGGGTTATGGGCTGAGTGCGGGCCAGTGGGACTAGGTGAGTGTAAGCGTCGGCACGGACTAGAAGGGCCGAGATGGCCTGTTTCTGTGCTGTAGTTGTTATATGGTTATATATGGGTTCAATGACCATTTAGGAATCGGATGGCAGAGGGGAAGAAGCTGTTCCTGAAATCAAATCGCTGAGTTCTTTGTATTTCTGATTATTCCATGCCTTTCAATTTATCAGTGTTTCCAAACCTGGGGTCCATGGACCCCTTGGTTAATGGTATGAAAATGTTTGGGAACCCCTGGTTTAGACATATCCCTAATCCTTAATAATAACCTATATTTTTCAATTCTCAGTGTCTCAACAACCTGATGTTTGGATGATTTAAACGCCAGGCCAGATGGATAGAAAAGGCAGGACCAGCAGTGAAGGTGGAACTGGTTCTGCTAGCAGCTCCGTGATGTTTACTCTGCTCTTTGCTGAACTGAGGCTGAGGCTCTGGGCCTGCTCCAGACTGTGTCTGAGGGCTCCGCGAGGTGCCGAACTGAGGCTGAGGCTCTGGGCCTGCTCCAGACTGTGTCTGAGGGCTCCACGAGGTGCCGAACTGAGGCTGAGGCTCTGGGCCTGCTCCAGACTGTGTCCGAGGGCTCCACGAGGTGCCGAACTGAGGCTGAGGCTCTGGGCTTTGTGTCTGAGGACTTGCTTTTGTTCAAAATGCTACGTATTTACTTTTATTGCTTGCACAATTCATTTTTTTTCTCTCTCTCTGTAGATTGGGTGTTTGTCGGTCTTTTTAATGGTTTCGTTTGGGTTTCTTGTTTTGTGGCTGCCTGTAAGGAGACAAATCTTAAGGTTGTATAATGTATACATACTTTGATAATAACTGTAGTTTGAACTTTTGAACTTTGATCTTTGAACATTGAACTTTGTAAACCTAAAAGGGGCTTGAAATTTTAGAGTTTTGAATCAAAAGGTAGATACGTATACTGATAGATTTGTACAACCAGCTTTATAAGCTCAGTTAATGAACATCATCTTTAAGAAAAGGTATGATTAGCTTTACTTGTCACATGTGCATCAAAGCACACAGTGAAATGCATCATATTCTATCAAATCAAAGAGCACGTGCTGGGGGCAGCCCACAAGTGTCACCATGCTTCCAGCACCAACACCACATGCCCACACTCATCTTCACATTTGAATTACGTATACAAAGACCTGTTGATTTATTTCTCTCCTTTCCCCATGTCCAGCCTTCTTCTCTAGTTGTTTTCGGAGTGCTGAGATACAATCCTATCTGCATCCTTCACCGCTCCTGTATGGTGTTTCTGCATCCTGTGGCCATTCTTGCTTTGAGGAGTTAGACAGTTTATTCAAAGCTGTTTACTGTTTATGAGTGCCAATTCACTCGGCTGTTTATTATTGTGAGGGGGGGGGGGCAATCCAGAGGTTCCCAAGTCAAGAATGAGACATAAAACTTGATGCTTACTGCCATTTTATTTTTTAAAAAGATTCAGGAGGTTCAAAGATTCATTTATTATCGAAGTATGTATACAGCGTACAACTCTGAAAATCTTCTTCTCCAGATAGCCAAGAAACAAAGAAAATCATGTAAGTGTTATAACAACAAAAAATAAGCAAGGAATAAAAGCTGAGAGAACTAAGAAATCATGGTTGTTGTCTACAAAAACTAACTTCAACTATAAAGATAACATTCCAGTGATAAGAATAGACCTATAAGATGCCCAGAGACAAGTGGTGTGACACCTGCTACAGAAAAACTTCAGAACTTCCAGAAAAAT
The DNA here is from genome assembly GCF_048418815.1 of Hemitrygon akajei. Lineage (NCBI taxonomy): Eukaryota > Metazoa > Chordata > Chondrichthyes > Myliobatiformes > Dasyatidae > Hemitrygon > Hemitrygon akajei. The sequence goes on along the minus strand of NC_133130.1, from coordinate 177,138,956 downwards.
ACAGAAGCAGCATACCACAATTACGGGAAAATTCACTGAATGATTGATGCACCATCAATAACTCACTCTGAGACGTAAGAAGCGAGATATCGGCTTTTATTGACTGGAAGAATGAACAACACTACATCCTGGAGAATGAGGCCGGGCATCAGGCCTCAATCGCCTTTATACTGGGGTCTGTGGGAGGAGCCACAGAAGCAGTCAGCAGGGGTCTGTGGGAGGAGCCACAGGAGCAGTCCAGACAGGTATATGTAGTTCACCACAATGATTATACATATACTGTAAGTAATTATGTTAAAATGCAAGCAAGCAGAGGAATGTTAAACTACAAAAAAAATACAAGAAAAGTAACAATTCTACACTCTAATCCAACATTTCAGCTGACGAGTTGCCTCGTTGATGAGTCATCACGAGGACTAGTTTTAGTAACATTGCTGACTCAGTCTCACTCTGCAGTCCGTCTGCTGCCACCGACAAGAGCAAGCAGAAAAGGAGAATGCAGTGCAGCACGAGAGTTCCATCCTGGGGTCCGCATCAGTTTCCAGAGGAGCTGGTCTACGTTCACAGTTCTCTGAACAGTCCTGAGGCCATCAATATGGAGCTTCATCAGTTTTCAACCAGATATTGAAGAGAAAAGTCAGATTTTGATTGCAAACCAACACAGCTGCCGAAACATTCTTTCCACAGCAGCGCCCTGTGTGACTCAATTTTTCCACGGCCTGAAAGCTGCGCGGCAGTTTTATTTATGAATGATATTCATTAACACATAATTAATTTCAGACATTTAACAATTATATTAACGTATACAGTAATTCAAAACTAACAAATTTTTGAAATTATATTAACATTATATAGCAGAGAATTCCAGCTGTGCTGCATATGCGTGTGGGAGCATTTCAGTGACCAGGCAGCCGTGCACTTGCACAACATAAAGGGATGTGCCCTTCATTAACTCTATATCCTTAGATTTCCTTTCTACTCAAAAGTCTATCACGCCTTCTCTTTTGAGTAGAGAATTCTGATAACTCCCTGTCCTCTGGCTGAAGAAATTCCTTCTCATCTCTGAAACCAAGCTCTGACTGTAGACCAAGTGCCAGGGAAACATTCTTCCTTGTACCTTGCCATGCCTCATAAAAATATTAAACAGCAAGACAAAACTGCTGATGCTAAAAATCCATACAAATATTCTTTGCTTGAGTGAGTGAGTGATTGTACAAATGAAAAACAATGGTAAAATCTGAACACTTGGGAATGATGGAGTAAAACCCCCTTCCCTTCAACCATCAGCTTGGTAAATTAGTTTAATAGCTTCATATATACCGAGGCAGAGTAAATAAAAACTTCTCTTGCACACCATTCATGTAGATCAATTTATTAAATTGAAATAGTACAAGGTAAAAGTATAACTGTGCAGAATAAAGTGTTAGAGAGAATGGGTAGTGTAGACAGACAATAAGGTGCAAGGTCATAAAACAAGGTACATCGTAAAGTCAAGAATCCACTTTATCATACTAGGGAACCACACGTAGCTTTACTACAGTGGGATAGAAACTGGGCTTGATCCTGGTGGTCTGTGCTTTCAAGCTTTTGTATCATCTGCCCAGTGGTGGGGGGGGGGGGGGGGGAGGAAGAAGAAAAAAAATGTCTGAGTGGGTGGGATTTTTGATTATGCCAGCTGAACTAAGAGCATACTGTAAGATCTCACCCACACTGACTACATGATTATGCAGTTTCTAGTGGTCTTGGACAGAGCAGTTGCTGCATTTCTGTGGGGCATCAACAGGAAATTGGTGAGGGTCAAAGGGAGACATGTTCTCAAGCCAAGCTTCTCGAACCAACCTTTCCAACCCAAATCACTACTTCACTATAGCAGCATTATATGGCCACTTTGAATTCAATTGAATTGACTTTATTTCTTACATCCTTCACATATGTGTGGAGTAAAAATCTTTATGTTATGTCTCTGTCTGAATATGTAATGTGTAATTTATAGTAATTTGTAATAAATAGTATATACAGCAAGATATACCATAGAACGGTCAATATGACAGAAATATAATTGTATCAGCATTAATTAAGCGGTCTGATGGCCTGGTGTAAGAAGCTGTTCCAGAGCCTGTTGGTCCTGGTTTTAATGCTGCAGTACCATTTCCAGGATGGTATTAGCTGGAACAGTTTGTGGTTGGGGTGACTAGGGTCCTCAATGATCCTTTGGGCCATTTTTATGCACCTGTCTTGTAAATGTCCTGAATAGTGGGAAGTTCACATCCACAGATGTGCTGGGCTGTCCACACCACTCTCTGCAGAGTCCTGCGATTGAGGGAAGTACAGTTCCCATACCAGTCAGTGATGTAGCCAGTCAGGATGCTCTCAACTGTGTGCAAAAAGTCCTTAGGATTTGGGGACTCCTGCCAAACTTCTTTAACTGTCTGAGGCACTGTTGTGCTTTTTTCACCACATGGCCAATATGTACAGACCACATGAGATCCTCGGTGATGTGTATACCAAGAAACTTGAAGCTGTTCACCCTCTCAACCCCAGATCCATTGATGTCTATAGGGGTTAACCTGTCTCCATTCCTCCTGTAGTCCACAACCAGCTCCTTTGTTTTGCGATGTTGAGGGAGAGGTTGTTTTCTTGACAACACTGTGTTAGGGTGATGACTTCCTCTATGGGCTGCCTCGTTATTATTTGAGATAAGGCCAATCAATGTATTAACATCTGCAGATTGGAGCTGTGGGTGGTGATATAGTCATGGGTATACAGAGAGTAAAGGAGGGGGCTTAGGAGACAGCACTGGGGGCACCTGTCTTGAGGATCAGAGGGGCAGAGGTGAGGGAGCCCACTCTTACCACCAGCCGGCGATCGGAGGGAATTATGGTGTTGAATGCTGAACTGTAGTCCAAGAGCAGCATTCTCACTTTTTGTTCTGACATTTTTGTTTTAATGTATTCTTTCTTTAATAATTCTGAATAATTAATGCTTATGTGTTTCTTGTGAATGTCTCTGATGCTGTTGCAAGTAGGGTTTTCATTGCAACTCTGCACACATATGAGATAAATTCGTGGCCTAAGGTAGGAGTCAATTTTAGAAAACCTAGCACATTTATTTTTCCAACATAGTCCCCTCCTACATTTACACACTCAGTCCAGTGTTCATGGAGCACTTTAAGTCCATAAAGTGTCCACAGCAGGGATGATTGATAAGTTCGTGGCCTAAGGTAGAAGGAGATGAGTTAACACGAGGAAATCTGCAGATGCTGGAAATTTCAGAGAGTCTGAAAGTCTGAAGTTAATAACTCATCAGGGACGATTGATAAGTTCGTGGCCTAAGGTAGACAGTGAGTTATTCAAACTTTCTGCATAATCACTCGTTATATTTAAATTGTATATTTAAAGAACTGCATGTGCACACAACGAAAGCTGTATAATTCATCTCCGTCTACCCTAGGCCACGAACTTATCAATCACCCATGCTGTGGACGCTTTCTGGAGGTCCAAGATCCGTATGCCTCACGACCGCTGGCCTGAGTGTGTAAATGTAGGAGGGGACTATGTTGAAAAATAAATGTGCTAGGTTTTCTAAAATTGACTCCTTCCACTTTAGGCCACGAACTTATCAATCACCCCCCCCCCCCCACACACACATTAAGTAAGTGTGAATAAACTTGACTCTACAATCGATGTTAATTACATCAGAGTTGTAAATCCAGAAAGCGGATGCTGGGATCTCCTTCGGTGCAGGGGATGGGATGCAGCTCGGAATGCCCCGGTGGGACGAGGACAGTCCGGGGCGCAGCGGCCTCTGCGGGAGCGGACGCTGACCCTTGACCCGCCCCTGTGATGGGCTGCAGGAAACCCCGACGGAAGTAGGCGCCATCTTGGCAGTCGCCGGGAGGGAGACTTCTGAGAAGTGGGGGGGAGGTCGTTCTTTCATTCCTCCCTTTTTGTATATTTTAATCGAGGGAGTGAGATTTGAAGCGAGGGTCGTTCGCAGACGCTTGTGGAAGACGGTGAGACGCGGTGGGGGTTGCATGGCGTTCGGGCGGGCTGAGGGAGGGGTAGGTGTGAATGCAGAGGCCGAGGCCCTGCCCTGGCTCCTTGCCCCCACCCGCCGCTGGCCCTCTGTGGCTGGTTAGGTGGTAAGGGGTGTGAGTGGTGGGTTTAGCAGCTTACCGGGCCCACAAGGCCCCACTCAGCCCTGGTTTCTTTGCGGTTGGGTGAGGCCGCTCCCCTTGCAGTCTCGCCGGCCTCTTTGGCTCCCGTCTTTCTGCTCATTATTGCCCGCACCCACCTTTTCAGTACTAGTGAAGGGAGGAGGGAGGTGGCCCTGTTTTACCTCCCCTACCTCAGTCTTCTTTCAGATGGTGGTGGTGCTGCAGAGAATCCGGCTGCTTTTGTTTTGTTGCGGAAACCACTGTCCAACTGACATTGGAATGCTGGGTGGGGAAGTGAATTCTGTTGAAGAAGGCTGCATTGCATGAATTATGAGCTATGCGATTATAGCGTGGATAGTACCTTCATTTGTTTTTGATTAGAGATGTTAACGTATGCAGGGTAACGTTTCTGCATAGTATCTGGAATATTGCAGCCTTGGTGACACTGAAACGTTGACACCTCAAAATCTGCTGTGGAGTTTTAACGTTCTAGGGCTAAGTTGTTTCATGCAGTATATCCTTATGATATTCCTCTGCAGTATTTGGAGGAGTCTTGTGTTCATCTGTGTAACAATAGATTGATTTGTGAACTTGAATGTTGCTTCACTCGATAATGACATCACTAGTTTGCTTTACTGGACCCAATTATTACTCTTTATACGGATGTAATTCCTGATTAATAGTTTCATTTTAAGTTGACAGTTACCTTCTGACTAGCACAGATGTGTAATGAAGTGGAAGTGTTTTGAAATAATGTGTTATTCAGACTAGTTACTGTTTTATGTGGGAGCAAGATGTTGGTTGTGATAGTATCTTCCTATTTGCAGTTTTCTATATGTAATAGATTTGTGATCAGTGCCATGAAGTGTTAAGCAGGAAGAATAGAATATTTTTCATATGGTTGAAGAATATGCATGCTTACAGTTAAAAATTAAATTGTCTTCAATTTTAATAAAGTGTGGTTAATGTACAAAACGTGGTAATGGACTTAAGTGCAAAAAAACCTGCTAGAATGATGACACAGAAACTCTCACTTGGTACTTTCTCTCTGATGTTGTAGCACTTTGTCCGTTACCACTTTGATTTTTTTTGTCATCAGACAAACTAAGTGGTGACATCTTAGAGATTGCTCATCGATGTTAGGGCAGTTATGTTCTATGTAGCTGTTTCTCTAAATTGCATTGGATTGAGATTTCTCAAATTGATTTCCCATTTGGATTCTTGCAGCCCGTAGAGAAGAGTTCCATCCCATGACTCTGGTCCGGATTTGAACTGAAGTTCAGGGTGAAAGTTTGTAACCCACTACACTAACCCTGAAAGGTATTCTTGAATCCAACATTATTGTTCTGTGTATTTCTATGTCTATATTCTGTCATGCTTATCATTGAACACAGTAACACACTAAGTATTAAATCTCATACAGGTCCATTGTAGAACTCTGTATTCTTAACTATTTTCTATTTATTTGGGAATACAGTGAGGAGTAGTTCTTCCAGTCTTTCGAGTCATGCTGCTCAGCAACCCCACAACCTCAATTTTACCCTAACCTTATCACAGGACAAGTTACAGTGACCAGTTAACCTACCTGATATGTCTTTAGGCTGTGGGAGGAAACCAGGGCACCCAGGGAAAATCCACACATTTTATGGGGTGGATATACCGAAACTCCTTACAGAATGGCACCAGAATGCCTCAGGCTGTAATAGTGTCACACTAACTGCTGTGCTATCATAGTGGTCACCTCGTGTACAGACACTCTTGTGCCCAGTGTCGCTTCATGGGCATGCAATCTGTGTCTTGTGTGTTTACTGTGTATTTTTAATTATTGTGCTGTGTCAGATCCGGAGTAACAATTATTTTGTTCTCCTTTACACTGGAAATGACATTAAACAATCTTGAATCTTCTGATGGTACAGATATTTGCTTTGAAATATTTAGAGAAAGTAATAGCTAAGTGGAAATCTGGCATCTATAAATTTAAGTAACTTTTGAAAATGTTTTGGGTCCTGTAATGGAAGCTGAGGTCTGTCTTTAGTGGGTTTTTTTTGTCTGCATGAGCAGATTCTATTAGTTGTATTTTTTCTGAGAATTCAGAATCCAAAATGGTACTTAGTGACTGCAAGGTAACTGAGGTGTCTAGTTCTAATTGTGTGGGAAGAAATTACAAAGATAATGCTCATGTAGATAACATGGGGGGAGGGGGGAAGCTCTTGTTGTTCAATGCCATTTGGCATAATGAATCATGGGCGTGGAGCGTCACTAAACTCCTGGCAGCTAGAATAAGGCGGCACTTGGAAGCTTTCACATCAATGGTAGTAGTTTGTTAAATCCAGGAATGGATTGATTGAATTATGATACCTGACTTCCTGTCAGGTATTTATGGTGCTTCCATTTTATAGAACAGAATCATGTATTAGTTATTTAAACAATGGCTAGCTGTTCCTCACCAATGAGGCCTCTGATTTTTGGCTGTTGCAGAGCATTACTGTAGCCACAATAGCTGTGAACAACTGAGTTCACAATATAACTAAATTTTTAAAAGTATTTATTTTTGCAATTATTTGACCATTTTAGTTGATATTTGAAATAAAGGCATTCATTGATCCTGCACACAATCTCCTCCAGGGTTGCAAGAAGCATTGACTGCCACCTTGACTGCGTGGGTGCAGTGTAAGGGCATGGTGAGAGTTGATGTGGAGTTGTGTATTTCTGCTGTCTTTGGTTTGATAGCTGCCTTTGTACATGTTAATCTCTCAATGCCATCCCATGCATAGAAGATTGTTTTGAAGCAATTGAAAAATTAAGGTAATGAACCAAATAAGAGCCTTTTGGTAATTATTGGACACTTCCATGTATGTTTTATTTACTGCTTTGTTCTGGCATTAAATCCTTTTGTATTCAGGTCTAAGATCTTTTTATACCACAATGACCAAAAGTCTGGTAAGATGACCTGTGTAACTGAAGGTGTGACAAAGAAAGTCCTAGCTAAATAACTCAGTTTGAAAGATTTTATTAATGATAAGAGAATGTTGCATAATCAATGTTTTATGTAAAATACATTTGTAGGAAGAATTATATGTTGATATAAGTTTGGGTCATCACATTAACCTTGAATTTTGAGACTATTTCTTCTGCATTTGTGGAAAAAGCATAATGGAGATCTAATGTGCTACTGCACAGGTCTGTAGGGGTTAGTAACTCCTGTATATATATATAGACACATTATATGGCTTTACCGGATAATATTGATGTTTCCACTTCTCTGTCCTTTGCTCTATGAGGGAAATTGACATGAGAGGGTGTCTGCCCAATCAGCAGTCAGTTTTTGTTTTTGGCAGTTCAGAATAATTGGTAGTATGAAAACTATATATTTGAGAGAAGACCTGAAATAAAGTTTTATTGTATTTGTAATTAGATGTGAGCTGTACTCTGGTCAGTGCGTTGTCTGGGATGTTGGATAAGCCACCTGTTTTCAAACTTCTTGAGCAAAATTAAGAACATTAATACTGTTTGGTATGCTACATTGCTGTGAAATGTTTTATTTGAAGTAATACTTTTGGTTATAGTATCCATGGTTACCTAAGATGTGGGATAATTGCTGATTTGGTGAGAACAAAGCAGTTGACAAAAGCACTTGGAATATTTGAGATGCAAGTTTGCTATAAATAAAGTCGGACGATTAAACCAGCTTTCACTCAGTAAACACAGCAACTAAGTTTCCTTACCAGAATTGCATGCTTAATAGTTTCAAATATTTTCAGAAAATAACTTTGTGAAGGCAAATTGAGTTTGATGTCTAGTACAGACTCTGGATGAATTAAATTTGTGGTTGTGATATTTAACTTCAGATGTATAAAATCTGCTTTTGCCTTCTCCATTTTGAGCTGACTGGCATTATTGTCTAGGTGAAATATGTTTTGAGTCTCTAATAAGAGTTATGCTCAGCTGAACGTGTAGTGAGCTCACTATTGTATTTAAAAACTACTTCCTTCAAGCTGCTACATTAATCTGTGCAACATTAAGGCAAGTAAATAGGTATTGTATGTTACAAGTTGTAAAGATGGTGTTCAGTACGGTAATGAATGGATAACCTTGTGATGCTCTCAGCGGTAAGCACAAGTAAGGAGCTGCTTTGGAGTCTGTGTCAGTTGTAACAGCTAGATGACATAGTATTGTGGAAACATTTTACCAGCTGAATTACAGAGGCATAAATGAGCCTGAAAAAATTCAATTTCATAATGTTCGATTTTTATATTTCTGTTCTTTCCAGGTACGCTACCGCCAGTCTTGATTTGGGAAGGTGGGCTTTCAAAGTACAATTAATGCTTTTACAGAAGATGTGCATGAATCATGACGTAAATTCCTTTTAAATCTAGGGTGTTGCACCTACATTTTTACATAGTTGTTTAACGGTTATTTGGCCTGATCTTTTCAAAGCTTCAAATGAAATGGGCCATGAATGGATACAGTATGGATCCAAATTTAGTGGCTCCATAAAGTAGTCTAAATTTTGTAATTTAAATTTGTACTTTGGATTTCAAAATTTTCCTTATTCCTTTAACATACACGTGCAGTAAACTTTGTTTTTGTTCACTGTTTTCCCCCTGGTTTTTTGATACTAAGAAATCATTGTGTATAATGCAATAAACTTGTACACAGGGCTCAAAATTCCGGCAGTCTCCGTTTAGTTTTTTTTAAGGAGGCTGATCTTAATTTGATATATTGGAAGAGACTGATTCTAATTTAGTATATTGACAGTTGCACTTGAGGTCGCAACATGATTTGCATATATCACGAGAGAATGGGGCCAATGTACTGTTGAAGTAGTGCATCTGGTGGGCATACCTGACATCTAGACTTCGCATCTGAAAATGTTCCTGTGCAAAGTTCAAAGTAATTAACTAGTCAACTTGCAAGTTGCATTAGAATGTTTTCTTGCACAGGTCAGGTGTATACAAAATTTAATAGCTGAATGCTTATCTTTAGTACTGAGATATGGGTCTGCTGTTGCAAATTTTGTAGAATAACTGAATTAGTATTTTCGACTATGGAATTGAATAGGTGCTTTTTGAAACAAAGCAACAAATCTTGTAGAACAGAGTTCCTGTACCTAATAAAGTGGTCAGTGAGTGTATGTTCATGGTCTTCTGCTGCTCTAACCCGTCCACTTCAGGGTTCAACTGTGCGTTCAGAGATGCTCTTCTGCACACCACTTTCGTAATGTGTGGTTATTTGAGTTACCAGTCTGGCCATTCTCCTCTGATCTCTCTCATTAGCAAGGCAGTTTTGCCGACAGAACTGATGATTTTTGTTTCTGGTGCCATTCTTTGTAAATTCTAAAGACTGTGAAAATACCAGGACATCAGCAGTTTCTGAGATACACAAACTACCCTGTCTGGCACCAATGATCATTCCATGGTCAAAGTCGCTTAAATCACATTTCTTCCCCATTCTGATGTTAAGTCTGAAGAGCAACTGAACCTCTGGACTGTGTCCGCATGCATCGAATTGTTGTCACATATTTGGCTGATTAGATACTTACATTAATAAACAGGTGTATGTAATAAATTGGCCAGTAAGTGTAGATCAAGTAGCTTGAATATAAGTAAACTGCTACAGGAAATTAGAAGCAATTATCAGTAATTTAATGCAGAGTTCATTATCTGAGTTGCAGTATTGTTCTTGTATAACTGACCACTAATTTGCTTTCATCTGAAGTTCTAGTCATTCTGATCCTTGAAAGGAGAGTTGTCAATGGAAATGAATGACATTATCGATGCCATTTTGTAAATATAGCACGCATTAAATGCTTTATTCCAGTGCTAGGTTTCAATTCTTTCTCTTTCTTCTCTTCCCCCCCCCCCCCACCCTTAGAAGTGGTTTGTTTGTAATATTGAGAGAATTTAAGATTTTATAAAAATGAAAATGCTCTAAATTTCAGAAGTCTAAAGTAAAGACAATGTTGGAGACACTTGGTGGGTCAGGTTTATTTGTCAATAAGTGTAAAGGCCTTGTATCAGAACTAGGGAAGCAAGGAGCAAATCAAATTTGTTTTAAGTTGCATGGGAGGTGGTGAAAGAATGAATAGGAGAACAGAAATATGTGATGGCATGATGTCAGGATTGCTGTGGGATAAGTTGCTGAAATTCTTCTGGAAAATGGGTAAAAGGGCATTTAGAGTCTAAAAATACAAACTCTGGCAAGCTGTGTGCTCTGATGTTTGTGATAGTAATGAACTGGTCAGGGTTTACTAATGAAAAGAGCCAAGCCAACATCCAGAATGACTGCTTTGCTGTAGATCCCAAATAGTGGGCACAAGAGATGCATAGCAGTTAGCACAATGCCTTTACGGTCAGGGCATCGGAGTTCAGAGTTCAATTCTGATGTTTGTAAGAAATTTGTAGATTCCTCCCCGTGAATATGTGGGTTTCCTCTGGGTGATCTGGTTTTCTCCCACATTCCAAAGACTTATCCTCCCACACGCCAAAGATGTACCGGCTGGCAGGTTAATTGGTCATTGTAAATTGTCTTGTGATTCGGCTTCAGTTAAATAGGTGGGTTGCTGATGGTGCTGCACGTTTAGCTTCAATGGTCTGTTCTGCACTGTAACTAAAATAACAAATAAAATGTAAAGGCTCTGTCCCTGAGAACTGTCAGTAAGTGGCATAATTTCCCAAATAAACAAAAGTAATCCTAGCTATTTTCTTGATTAATTTTTGTTCATTAAGAGTTGCCCCAAATAAGTGGCTACTCCAATTAACCAGAGGCCACTCTATTTCTATCAGCCCTCCTGCTACTACTACTACGTTGACTCAGGCCTAGGGGGCTGGTGTCGGGCACAATGACAGACTCTCCACTCCTCCCTCTCATTAGTGTGTTCAGTTCATCTACATTAGCCGCGCCGCTATCTTCTAGGAGTGTGTTGACCGTAGTCTTGGGAGGGTGTCCAGAGTTCATCTTCCCATGACTGGGCTCCCATGTGATGACTAGGCTGGCAGGTAGCTCAGGGTGGCATAGACAGTGCTGCGCTAGTTGCAGTCTTCTCACCTCGATTTTAGTAGTGAGCATCAGTAGGTTGTCATAGAGCTCGACGTTCATCATGTGCTGTTGCCAACTCACGTCAAGAGCCATCCGGAGCATTCGTGTATAGCAACTATCTAGTGACTTTCGCATGGTCTTGGTGAGTGTGCATGTCTCGCATCCGTACGTGAGGACAGACGCTATGACTGCTATGAAGATCCTCTTTTTGAGCCCTCTGGTCAGGTTCGACCTCTAGATTTCCTTCATGTCGTTCAAAGCCCTCCACGCCAGCGCCTTTCATATCTTTATGTCCTTCTCCGAACTCATCATTCTTGCCCCGAAGTACTTGAAGTTTAAGACTTTCTTAATGGTATCATTCTTTATGGTCTTGAGAGTACCTTTGCAGTTGAATGCCATGTACTCTGTCTTTTTAGCGTTTAGGTGAAGTCCAACTTTATTGCACTCAATTTCCACTTTTGCCAGTAGCTGCTGTGCTTCCTCCATCTGGTCAGAGAGCAGGACTAAGTCATCTGCAAAATTGAGATCTGTGAGCTTAACTGGTCTGACCCTTTTGGTTCATCCTGGTTTTAAGGTGAAAACCAAGCTTGTCATGATCTTTGGTAGTTTGACGTAGAACATAATCAAGGACTATTATAAAGATGTAGGGTGCCAGAGTGTCTCCTTGCAGCACACCAGCTAGGAGCTCGAACACTGCTGTTTCTCCATCTGGTGATACAACTTTCGCCATGGTCTCGGTATAGCTGGACTCTTGCTCTCAGACAGTCTGGCACCCTGTAAGCTTTCAGGGTCTTCAGCATTTTACCTCGGAGAATGGAGTCAAAAGCTTTGCGAAAATCGCTGAAAGTAAGCACGGCTGGTAGGTCGTTCTTCTGGACTTCCTCGATGATTCTACGGAGAGCAAGTATTTGCATTACTTTTGTGCGCTTCTGCCAGAAACCATTCTGATTAAATCTTAGCTTGGGGTCAATGGCGGTGCGAATCCTATTCAAGATCATCCGATTGTATAGCTTTGCTAAGATGCAGGTCAAGCTGATACCACAGCAGTTATCTGTCTTTGTGAGGGATCCAGACTTCAGGACAGGGATAATGCTTGAGAGTGACAACTGTTCTGGTTTGTTGCCTTTCATCAGTGCCGTATTACATATGTCCAGCAAGATGTCATCTAGGTCACAGTTCTTCAGGACATCTGGTGGTATCCCATCTGGTCCAGTGCTCCTGCCCTGTTTGAGTGCATATTTGGCTGCCTTCAGTTCCTCAATGGTGAATGGGCTGTCATTGATGTTGACTTGCATTAGTATCGTGGGTATGTCTTCTTCTTCCATGATTGTTAGAGGGCTTCCCACCAGGTTCTTGAAGTGAGTAAACCATGTCTGGACATGGTCTTGTGCTGTTTTACCATTTGTTTGACCTGATGGGGACGACCTATGTCTGCTGATCTCGTTGACTAGGCTCCATGCTGCTTGTCTTCATTAGCAACCTCTACCCCTCTAATCCTCTCAGCTAGTTCCTCTTCCTTCAGTTGGTCGTAGGTGGCAAAGAGATTCTTTGCTGTCTTGAACTCCATTTGCCCTCCATTCTAGGCAAATCCTGGCGAGTCTCTGTACTCCATTCAGTGCAGTTGTGTACAGCTTATTTACTAAAATGCAATGTGGCTATTATTTGTATAAATAGACTCTTCAATAATACAACTTTAAAAAGTCCAAAACAAATTGCTATAGATGTTATATTTTGAGTTTGCTTTATTGTATATTTTTGCCTAATTCATATAATTAGACTTAGAAGTGTAATTTGTAGAACATCATCCATCTAAATGATGAAAACTAGCGACTGCATTTACTTTTAATTTTTAGAAATTGGCTTTTTAATGTCAGATAATCATTTATTTTGATGTCAACAAATGCTGTACTTTAGTCTGAATCTGTCTGGAGCATGAACCATTAATCATTTCCCTTCTATGTCCGTTGATCATACTTTGGCCTTCAACTGAGAGCAGCAGATACAAAGATTTTGAGGAACTGTTCATATCCTCATTTTTGTGTAAAGCAAACAAATGACCAAGTATTTAAAATGTAAAGCCACAAAGTATATTGTAATTGGGTACTGCTGTTACATGCTTGTTGTAAATGCAGAACTGCAGTTTCTGATATGCATGCCTTACATACAACTACTTTTAATAATGACTTTTCAACAAGATCTTCACTAATTTCTTCAACTGTTGACATTGCCATGAAGGTCGAGGACAGGTTTTTTCAAGATTTAGATAGAGGAATGGGAGAAAATAAACGCCTCTCATCACTTTTAGCTTGTATGATTGATCACTCCGAACTCCATGATTTTGAAGTTGCTCAGCTGCTTTGGTTTTGTATACTTGTAAGAGGTCCATGAACCAAGAACAGTGGAGGCCAATAGACATGATAATAAGGAATGTTGGCTTCAAGGATGGAGTTGTTCAGTAGTTCCATTTACTATCAGAGAAATGTATACAATATACATTTTGAAATTCCTTTTCTTCATAGACATCCACCAAAACAGAAGAGTGCCCCAAAGAATGAATGACAGCAAAAACATTATAACCCCAAAGCCCCCCCACTCCCCCTGCCACACACAAGCAGCCTCAAAGCAACAACCCTACCCCATACCCACCCACTTATGCAAACAAAAGCATCAGCACTTTCTATTGACCAAGCATGCAATAACTAGGCTTCCAGTAAAGACTATGGTCTGCAGTATAACACAAACTAATTGTTCACCTGACAATCCAACATGCCACAGGCTTGCTCTTTCCCTAATAAAGGGAAAACGAGGTGTCCCTTTTCAGAGCGAGAGGGAAGACATAACAGAATAGTTTGCTGATTCACCGTGTTAAAAGTCAGTTGTGTCGCTTTTTTCCGCCAAGTTCTGTGACTTGAGAATCAGCAGCACTCTCACCCACTGACAAGAGAGTTCGACTTGTCCTGTACAGTCTCCAACAGCCAATCTGTTATTCCTGATATTCTGTTCTCTCCTGCGACACTTCAGTTGGTGGCACCAGCTTAGAATCAACCTGTCCATGGGGCCACGAAACTTTGGAACTTTGAAGATGCATTAGTCTTCTAGGCAGCATCCTGTGGATATCGAAAAGTGTCCAGTCATAAGCCTGAGAGCAGCCCAACCACCACAAAGAATCGAAGTCTGATTGGTAGTCCAGGTCATGGTCTTTAACAGAACCCCACCCACCAGAAAGTGAAAGGGAGAGATATTTAAGGTAGAAATTAAGCTTTTTTCGTCGATGAGCACAAAGGAGTTGCAACTTAGTGCCATCCTGACTGCCTCTGCCTATGAGTTGTTCAGAGCCATTTGCAGTCTGGGTTTGGCAGATGGAAGGCTATACAGTGCTCTAATGGAAGAAAAGTGCTGCTTAGAAGATAAGTTTTTGTATACAGGAATGTAGAGAAAATTGTTGAAGGACTAAGAGCAAAATTATTTGTGCAATACATTATGATACTGATTTTCAGGTGATAATCAGCAGTCCTTTATATTGAGCCTTCCACCTTTCCCTTTGGCAGTTTCTGTATTTTTGAGTTTGAATTGGTGACAAAGGAAATGTATATATTAGCATGTTAATTGGGGTGGAATGGTGATGTTATTGGTCTTATGTTAGTAGTAGAAATGGGAATTGCAATATTTCGTGTGTTGGAGAGTACTGGTCGACTTGATACAAGGCAAGTCATTGATAGAGTTGGGGACTGTTGGAAGCTACAAGCATAGTAGTGCAATTTAACAAGTTAACCAGTATGTCAGTTTTGACAGATGTCAGCTTTGGTTCCCTTGATGTTGTCATGACGTTGGTTTGGAAGCTCTAGTGAAAGTGCTCATTGTTGGATAAGTATTTGTCAACCTAGAGTCTGGAATGTTTAAAGATGAAATAACATGCGCTATTCACAACTTGAACTCATTACTCCAAATAAGTTTTCACTATACCAATTTTTTATATAAAAGTCTTTGCTTCATTGCTTCTAATAGTCACAGCATATTTGCTTTCTCTTCTTTCCTTACTAATGCAGTACAGTAGCAGCTCTTTGGAGCCATTTGACATAAGTCTTGCTTAATGCCGCTGCTGTTGTCCCAATGCACTTTGGGATTTTCTTTGCCCTTCTGAGACATGAAGTTGACAGTACAACAGAAGGGATCTACCTCTACACTAGATGAGATGGCAGGCTTTATAAACTCTCCTGCCTCAGAGCTAAAACCAAAGTGTGCATGGCTGTGATCATTGTGTTGTTTGCAGTCACATCCCGCACTCTACAGCACCTTCGGAGCTTGATGGATCGTTTCTTCCAAACCTGCAAGGAATTTCAGCCTGAAAAAGACAAATGTCTTGGGTCAAGATGTAGAGGCACAACCAGCCATTACCATTGAAAAGTACAAATTGGATGTTGTTCAGCAGTTCAGAAACCACCTATATCCTCGGATGTAGAAGTTGACAAGTGCATCGAGAAGGTTGCAACAACTCTTGCCTGCCACAACACACGAGTCTGGGAGAAATCAAGCTCTCAGTCAAAAAATAAGCAATGTACAATGCTTGGTTCACCAGTACATTGCTGTACAACAATGAGGCCTGGACAACATACGCTAAGCATGAGAGAAGGCTCAACACTTTCCATTTAAGGTGCCTTTGCATCTTGGGCATCTCCTGGAGAGAGAGTACCCAGTGCTGAAGTCCTCTCTTGTGCTGGCCTCCCTATCGTGTACACCCTCCTCAGGCAACGTCTGCTGCATGCAGGATGGCCGTATCCAAAAGGCATATCCTCTATTGTGAGCTGGCTTCAGACAAGGGAATCATTGGCCACCCGTAACTGCACTACAAGGCTGTCTGCAAGTGGGACGCGAAGGTGCTGGACATCAACACTGAGCCCTGGGAGGAACTCCAGATGGAGAAGCACTCTGAAACAATGCCTTGAGTCAGGTGAGGAAAAATTCCTGCTAGACAAATGGGCCCATTGAAAGAAACGCTGCATTTCCAACAGAGCTGAGGCCACTTATGCAACCTTTGCAACAGAGACTGCCACTCTCGCATTAGTGCTGTCAGCTACAAACGGTGCTGCACCAAAAATGTTGATAGCTGGAACACAACATCCATGCTCAACTTTGACCAATGGATGGCCACACCTCCATTTCCTTCAATGCATTCTCACTCATATGTTGATAGCATAGAGGTTAGCACATCACCTTACAGTACTAGTGACCCAGGTTCAATTCCTGGCACTGCCTTTGAGGAGTTTGAACATTCTCCCTGTGACTGCGTGGGTTTCCGCCAGATGTTCCAGTTTCCTCCCACGGTCCAAAGACGTACTGATCGGTAGGTTAATTGGTCATTGTAAATTGTCACATGATTGGGTAGGATTAAATTTGGGGATTACTAGGAGGCATGGCTTGAAGGGCCTATTCTGCACTGCATATCAATGAATAAATAAAATTGGTTTAACTTGGGTTTTTGCAATGAATCACTATATTAGGCTGAACTGCAGGCAGTTTTAAAATACCTCTGCAAGCATCCATTTTTTTCAATTCAGTGAAGCATTGAATAAATATCTTAATGTTATGCCAAAATACTAATTTGCATTGTAGTGGAAAACTATTCTCTTAGCTCCTTTATATTTGACTTATATTGTGGCCTTGGATAAATACTTGGCACCTTTTCTGACCATGTCATATACTTGGGTAAGTGGCATACTTGAAATATTAAGGTGGGCTTGTATACAGGATCAGAGGTAAATGTAATATGCTAAGTATGTTGCTCAATGATACTAATACCTTGATGGTGATTTGATTATTCCATGGTTTTTTTCAGAACTATTTTACTGTGTTTTTTCAAATTGGAGATGTGGGGGAGAAATGGCAGATGGAGTTTGGCCTGGCCAAATGTGAAGTGTTGCACTTAGAAGATCAAATGTAAAGGACAGTACACTGTTAATGGCAAGATTCTTAACAGTGATGTGCAGAGGCATTTTTGCATATAGCTTCCTGAAAATAACTACATTGGTTGATAGGTGGTAAAGAAGGTATGTGACATGCTTGCCATTAATAGTTGAGGAATGGAGTTCAAGAGTTGAAGTTGTCTGGCGGTTTTATAAAACTCTAGTTAGGCCTGTCTTGGAATGTTGCATTCAATTCTAATTGCCCATTTATAGGAAGAATGTGGAGACTTTGGTGAGAGTGCAAGACAGGTTTACCAGGGTGCTGTATGGATTAGAGAGCATGTGCTATAATGAGAGGTTGGACAAATTTGGGATGTTTTCCCTGGAGTGGCGGAGGCTGAGCGGAGATCTGATAGAGGTTAAGATTTTTGAGGCATAGATAGACAGCTGGTATCTCTTTTCCATGGTTGAAATATCTGATAACACAGGCCATGCATGAGAGGGAGGTAATTTCAAAGGAGATGTGTGGGGCAAGTTTTATTCTCTGGAGTGTTGGGTGCCTGGAATGTGCTTCTAGGATTGGTGGTGGAGGCAAATTCATTATAGGCATTCAAGAGGCTTTAAGATAGGTACAAGAATGTGCGTGAAATGAATGGACCTGGATATTGTGTTGGCAGAAGGGATTAGTTTAATTAGGAAATTGATTATTAATTTAATTTGGCACAACATCGTGGGCTAAAGGGTCTGTTCCTGCACGGTGCAGTACTGTTGTTCTGCAAAGGGTTTGAAGCTGCTGCATATCATTGTCAGGTAAGAATCCCTGCCATTATCTATGGTGTGAGGCACAACGTTTACTCGTGTTCATGACTGGCCCTTTTGATAACACTTGATAACTAAGTGAAGGAAGATTCTGGTAGACTGCACCACATTAGTCGTTGCTAAATTTGACAATGCACAAGACATCAATAAATGCATTAATCTTCTATTGTGTGTTCAGAACAATCAGAATTTTAATTTTATTGTAGAATCTTCTTTTTTTCTTTGTAGAGCCAGGATGGCCACTGCTCCATACAACTATTCATACATCTTCAAATATATTATAATTGGTAAGTACAGTTGGTTTTGAATTTTAAATTCATATTTCAGAGAGTGCAGTTTAATGATTTACATGTAGAAATGAGGTATAAATAAAGCAAACAATGAACTTCTTAAAACAAAGTTAGTGTGAGTGATTCAGCTATCAATATATCTGATTCATTTGGCAGTTTTCAAATTTCCTATCCCCTTTTAATTCCTTTCCAAATATTTTCTTGCTGTTTGCTACACGCAGTGTACTACACGTTTTCTTTGACCATGCTAAGCTCAAATCTGAAGTGAAAATCAAACAAGTTTCTGTAACTATAGATGTTAGAAATAATGCCAAAAATGTCGACTCTTGCCTCTTAGTCTTAATCAGAAAGTTGTGCTCTCCAGCACTAATTCAGATTAGGTCAGTGCATTGCCCAGAGAGTACTGCACTTCCATGTATCAGTTGAGCCCTTAAAGCCCTGAGGTGAGCATGTTTCCCTGGAATAATTTGAGAAGCAGGGCATTGTTTCCTTTTTCTTTCTAGCCCCTCTCTTCCTACCCATATTCTGATTCAACAAACATCTAAAACAAGTTTGCATATCAGTTATCTCTTATTTGCTTTCTCTGGGACTTACACTGTACATGAACTGTCTACAAACATAGATTATTGAATCTAACTGAATATAATGCACTTTAATTTACAATTTGGAAAAGTTTTGTCCTGCAGATATAACTTCAGACTTTGGATAGAATCTAGTGTACAAGTCTGATATTTGGTGTTCATTTTTAAATTTTGCGTTCACCTCTTGGAATAGTTGAACTGGTTTTTAAATTGACCAAAGAGTTCAGAATTATTTTGTATGGAAAAAGTCCTTGCAAGAAAGTCTTTGAGCAGCTGTGGGTTTATGATTGAGAAGAATGTAAGTCATACATAGTTCTTGTGTACAGTTCCATTAGGGAATTTTTACTTGAGGGTAACCTGCAATCCTAGTGTTTTATATATTTAAAAAATCGCTACTAATGTAGTCCATATCTGACAAAGCTTTACTCAACATGTCAGCAGAATACAGTTGGCTAACAGAATGATAAGGTGTCTACATAAAATATTGTAGGATATAGAAATTGCAAAATATAATGGTGAAATTTGATATCTAAGTTATAACATCCTCTTCAAGTGCTTTATAGAATGATATTAAATCCAAAGATAATTATCCAAGGTGCTTTTTTTTCAAAGCAGTGCAAACTTTAAGGTTACCAAATGCGAATAAGAAATTCCAAATGGTTGAAGTGGGAGGAAAAAGTTGTGGGTCAATTGCAAAATATGTTTTAGGATGTCAGCTGTCTATACTTGATAACCAACTTTACTGAATTTGGTTATATGGATCACTTTCCTTCAATGTTTTTAACCAGACGAGATGTATTATCCCAGCAATGAATTTCTGAATTGCAATTCTGCTACTTTTGCTTTGCAGGAGATTTAAACAAATGCACATCATGAACCATTACCATTTTTAAAATTTGCATCAAGGTTTTAGTATTGCTTCCATTGTGTGGAGATGGCTTCTAAACATTTGATCCTGTCCTCTGTCAATTCAAATTCACTTTGAGAGTCTTTTGCAGAGGAAGAATATTATAATTTGGTTAGTGTAAATCCACTCTAGTAAGTTTGTTTTAAAAATACCATTATAAGGTCTTTAAGTGTGATCAAATAATAAGAAAACATATCTAATCGGAAATAGAACTGAGAGATTGGCACAGATTCATTTTTTTGAATGGAACCTATTTGTTTCTATGGAAATGGTGCATAACATTTTTTAACTTCAAGTGCATCATGTGAAACATTTGTACTGAAATCAAAGACAGTGACTTGTAGGACAGGAACTTAACCAGAGTCATGGATAGAGGAATATATATTAGCAGATGAATTTGAAATTTGCAAAGAAGATTGGTTTTCAGGAAATATATTTTGGTTTGAAACAAAAGGTTATGAAGAGTGATAGACAATTTTAAAAAATAGCACATTTAGCTATGACCTTAATCCTTGTTATGACTGACCTGAAGGTTTCTTTTTATTATAGGAGACATGGGTGTAGGGAAGTCATGTTTGCTTCATCAGTTTACAGAAAAGAAATGTAAGTAAATATCATTAAAATCAATTTTCAAGCCGTAACTACAAATGTTACTGAACAATACATGTTACTGAAAACAGAGAACTATCGTCCTGTCAGCCTAACGTCAGTAGTGGGGAAGATGCTAGAGTCCATTATTAAAGATGAAATAGTGGCATATCTAGATAGCAGTGATAGGATTGGGCTGAGCCAGCATGGATTTACCAAGGGCAAATCATGCTTGACTAATCTATTGGAGTTTTTCGAGGATGTAACCAGGAAGTTAGACAAGGGAGATCCAGTGGATGTAGTGTACCTCGATTTTCAGAAGGCATTTGATAAGGTCCCACATAGGATATTGGTGGGTAAAATCAGAGCTCATGGCATCGGGGGGAAGATATTGACATGGATAGAAAACTGGTTGGCCTCGGAAAGGCAGGTGGTGACTAGTGGGGTGCCACAGGGCTTGGTATTGGGACCACAGCTGTTTATGATTTACATCAGCGATTTAGATGAAGGCATTGAGAATAACATCAGCAAGTTTGCTGATGATACTAAGCTGGGTGGCAGTGTGACATGTGATGAGGATGTTAGGAGAATTCAGGGTGACTTGGATAGGCTGAGTGAGTGGGCAGATACTTGGCAGATGATGTTTAATGTGAATAAGTGTGAGGTTATCCACTTTGGGAGTAAGAACAGGAAGGCAGATTATTATCTGAACGGTGTAGAGTTAGGTAAGGGAGAAATACAAAGAGATCTAGGAGTCCTTGTTCATCAGTCACTGAAGGTGAATGAGCAAGTGCAGCAGGCAGTGAAGAAGGCTAATGGAATGTTGGCCTTTATTACAAAGGGAATTGAGTACAAGAGCAAGGAAATCCTTTTGCATTTGTACAGGGCCCTGGTGAGACCACACCTGGAGTATTGTGTACAGTTTTGGTCTCCAGGGTTAAGGAAGGACAACCTGGCTGTAGAGGAAGTGCAGCGTAGATTCACAAGGTTAATTCCTGGGATGTCAGGACTGTCTTACGCAGAGAGGTTAGAGAGACTGGGCTTGTACATGCTGGAATTAAGGAGATTGAGAGGGGATCTGATTGCAACATATAAGATTATTAAGGGATTGGACAAGATAGAGGCAGGAAATATGTTCCAGATGCTGGGAGAGTCCAGTGCCAGAGGGCATGGTTTAAGAATAAGAGGTAGGTCATTTAGGACAGAGTTAAGGAAAAACTTCTTCTCCCAGAGAGTTGTGGGGGTGTGGATTGCACTGCCTCGGAAGGCAGTGGAGGCCAATTCGCTGGATGCTTTCAAGAAGGAGCTGGATAGGTATTTTATGGATAGGGGAATCAAGGGATATGGCGACAAGGCAGGAACCGGGTACTGACAGTAGATGATCAGTCACGATCTCAGAATGGCGGTGCAGGCTCGAAGGGCCGAATGGTCTACTTCTGCACCTATTGTCTATTGTCTAATAGGTGCTGGGTTTGAGCTCTGCTTTAGTCCGATGCATTTGTGTTAGTAAAATACAGAAATATGCCTTCAAACTGAAAGGAAATAATTCTCCACTCACACTGTACATGAAGCTATCTGTGGGTTTTCAATACATGTTCTTTAGACTCTTAACATGACGCAGTGCACACAAAGGTGTGCTTGTTTAGATTGTGTAATACAGGTGCTTGTTGTTATGCTACTATTTTAATTGCATGTGTTAATCCTGTGCTTTTCTATTCTCCCCCTCCAAATCACCACGTCTAGCAATTGAAATGATAAATCTCCTTTGAATTGGAAATCTATTGTCTTTTTAAAAAAAAATTAGCTTGTAAAGAACTTTTGGCCAAGTCAGCTTTAAATGGAGAGAGTGAGAACTTTTTTTTCCCAGATATTCACTTGGCTTGGCACTAAGTTCAACTTGCTGAATTCATGTTTGTCTAGAATTGGAGCACACTGTCTTGGTTGTTGGTTAACGCTCATTGCCAGTTAAATGTGATCAAGTCTGATAAAGTAGGGTTGAACACCTCTCCAACACTTTACTGTGCCAACATTCGTTTCTCTTCTAGAGTCACCAAGTATATATAATATATGTTGAATGAAATCCCTTTTGAACAGATGAAGAATTTCTTTAGCCCAAGGGTTGTGAATCTGTGGAATACATTGAAAACAAATGGGTGTGGAATCCAAGTCATTGGGTATATTTAAAGCAAAGATTGATAGGTTCTGGGTTTGTAAGGTTTTCAAAGGTTACAGGAAGGATCAGGAGAATGGGGTTGAGAGGGAAAATAATCAGTCATGATGGAATGGGCCAAATGGACTAATTGTACTCTAATGTATTATGGTCTAGATAAGATAACCAATTATTTTGACACAGGATGTGGCCATTGGGTCCAAGCTGAACACCCTGCAGAACAATTCCCTATAATTCATTCTCTTGCATGCCCATCAGTTCCACTGGTCTTTTTGTCACTTGCTTACATCTAGGAGTAAGTTAGTGGGCAGTTAGCAAACTCACACAACTATGTGGTGACATTCATGGTCAGGGGTGACCTTGATCTCTGAAGCTGTTATACCATTGGACTGACTGCCATGTTTCCTCTTACTGTTTTGATGCCTTAATAGGAATTAGCTTAATTGTTGTTGCAGGTGTTGACATGGCTTTAAATGTGGCCACCAATACAAAAGCTTTTATAATACTGTAACAGCCAGTGCTATAAGATTGAATGACATTCCCAGGATAGTCACTTACTAACAATTTTTCAGTTGATTTCTGCTCCCTTCTACCATTTTAAGTAGGGATTTAACAACTTTCAAATTTTGGAAATTAATCTAATGATGAAATGATTTGCCTCCTGTTTTAAGACCTAATATTGTTTAATCCAGGATATTAAAATCTTCTAATTATAGATGCCTGTAGGGTTCTCTACTCTGCAGTCTCAGCCCACTACGTCTATGTAGCAGAAATTTTATATTCTAGCAATTGCTTCACCATCACTAATCTAATTTACTTCCATTTTTGGCCTCAGCTAACACATTAGAGTATGGTTATGAGAAAAGTTGATTAATGTTGCACCTTCTACTCTTCTTTGATTTTCAGATTTAAGTGGTTGACAATTGATGCTTAAAACAGATCTCTAGTGTTGAGGAGCCGGTCTTCATTAGCAATGAATGCTTAGAAGCAGAAGTTTAGAATTTCTGTAAATCAGTGTAGGTGCAGAAATGAGGGCAAATGCTATGTAAGCCCTTACACAATTTGAATAGAGGAGTTATGGAGATATACTGAAATTATATAAGGCACTAGTAATAACATGCTAGGGGTATTTTGTAGTTTTAGTCTTGTCTGAAAGGATGTGCTTATTGTAGGTGTACAGTGAAGATTCGCAAGACCCATGCTGGAGAGGTGGTTGTGTCAATTGACAGAATCTTGTAGCACAAGAGGTATCAATGAAGCTTGCAAGATTCTTAAAAGGCTTGACAAGATAGATGCAAGGAGGGTGTGGCTGAGGAGTCCTGGACCAGGGAGCGTAGTCTTAGTTAGAACAAGGCATAGGGAAGGCAGAAGAACGGGGTTGAGAGGTAAAATAAATCAGCCATGATTGAATAGTGGAGTAGACTTGATGGGTTGAATGGCCTTAATCAGCTATCACATCTTGTGGTCTTAGAGGCTGCTTGAGACTGAGAAATTAGTTTGCACATGGTGGTGAACCTTTGGAATTTCTTGTCAGTGTTTATCCTTTTTTTAAAAATAAGGATGGATATATCACTGGGCTTTATAGTGATAAATAGAAGAATATCAATGATCAGTTAATTACAGTAGGCTCGAAGGGCTGAATTACCAACAGTTGATATTTTTGTTCAGTTGATTTTAAACTACTGATCCTGTGTATCCTCTTGGCAGCTAAGCAAACTGGTTTTTGGGTAGCATTTGAATAGGGAAACCAAGAATAGCAACTGTGGTTGGTTCTCTCTCTAGAGCAAGTGATGCTACCTGGATGTCTTCCCTGAGCTCTAACTACAGTGGGATTTATTGTATCTAAGGTGATTCGTTTGCACCATAGTTGACATTATTCTTGACACCACATTGAGGTATAAAAGAATTTAGAAACGTATTCCTGTTTAAACAAAATCATTTAAGCTTAGTTCCAAACAGCCAGATGCATCAAATGCTTTTCACTGATCTAAGTTTACTGCTTTCTATTTAATCCACTGCCACAGACTTGATATCTTTATTTCTTTCTCACTAGTTGTTAAATGAACAGCTTAACCAGTTGTTCTATACTTAGTCCCTTGTCTAAAACTCTTTGACTAGCTATGCCGAGTTGCAGATTGTGACATTTTGCTATGGATTTCCCCCACTTCAGAGAGTTTCCAAAATGAGTGTGATGGACTCAACAGTGATCTATTTTGGCATAAATACCTATTAATCTGGTTCCACGTAATAGGTGATATGTCAATGTGTTCCAAGAGCCTGATTTGAAAAGTCTGATTTGAAAATTCAACATTCAGAGGCAGTTACAGTTTGGAGGTGTCTCGTTATCAGAAGTTCCATAGCCACAGTTTGTTGCATATATCAGATGAAGGCTTGGGGAGTTCTTGTTTGAAAATATTGGTGCGCTCCCTTATCAACATAATGCATGTCAGAACTAAATAGGCGGGTCTTCATTGTGCAATGCAGTGCTGGGGTAACCCAGCAAGTCAGGCGGCATTTATGGAGAGGAATAGAGTTGCCATTTCAAGCCAAGGCACTTTGTCAGGGTTGGAAAGGAAAGTGGAAGAACCCAAATTAAGAAGTACAGTCTGGCACATGATGGGTGGACCAGTTGAAGGGGAAGTGGTGGGTGGGATGAAGTGAGAAGCTGGAAGGTGTTGGGCTGCAGAAGAAGAAATCTGATAGGAGAGGACAAGTGGACCATGAAGGAAAGGGAAGGAAGAGGGGTAATGCGCAAGTGAGGAGAAAAACAGTGAAAGGGCAACCAGAATGGAGAATGGAAGGGAGAGGGAGGAGAAATTACTGGAAGTTAGAGAACTTGTTTTTTTTCCCAATCAAGTTGGAAGCTACCCAGACAGATTATAAGTTGTTGCTCTCACAACCTGAGTGTGGCATCGTGGGAGTAAAGGACACCGTGGATTGATGTCAGAATGGGAAGTTGAACTGATGTGGATGGCCACAGGGATATCCTGCCTTTTGTGGTGGAATGAACAAAGGTGCTCTTCTTGCTTAATGATTAATTGAGATGTATAAATATGAAAAAATTGTCATTTTGTGTAAATGCTTAAAATGCGATTGCTCCAAAAATAAGCCACATTGCCTGTAACTTTAAATGTTTCCTTCTATTTAAGTTATGGCTGACTGTCCCCATACAATTGGGGTAGAATTTGGAACCAGAATAATTGAAGTTAGTGGTCAGAAGATCAAACTTCAGATCTGGGACACTGCTGGCCAAGAACGATTTAGGGCTGTTACACGAAGCTATTACAGAGGGGCTGCTGGTGCGCTCATGGTCTATGATATCACCAGGTAATTATGAACTTCAGCTGATGACATTGAGTTTTTTTTAAAGCTTCACCAAAATTTGCATTCTTTATCTAGCTGATGGGCTAGTTTCATATCCAATCTTAATTTTTTTTGACCACTTACACCACAGTTTCTGGCTTATGAGTAGTAATTTTAGAGTCGTAGAACACTACACATTGAAACAGGCCCTTCAGCCCTGCTGAATTATTCATCTGCCTTGTCCCATTGACTTGTACCCAGACTATAGCCCTCCAAAGCCCTCCCATCAATGTACCTATCCAAATTTCTCTTCTGCTGGCAGCTTGTTCCACACCCATGCCACTCTCTAAATGAAGAAGTTCCCCCTCATGGCCTCCTTAACCATTTCGTCTTTCACTTTTAATCCATGATCTAATCCCAATCTGAGTGGAAAAACTTGCTTGCTTTTACTCTCTGTACACCTCAATTTTAGACAATAGAAAATAGACAGTAGGTGCAGAAGTAGACCATTCGGCCCTTTGAGCCTGCACCGCCATTCTGAGATCATGGCTGATCATCTACTATCAATACTCGGTTCCTGCCTTGTCTCCATATCCCTTGATTCCCCTATCCATAAGATACCTATCTAGCTCCTTCTTGAAAGCATCCAGAGAATTGGCCTCCACTGCCTTCTGAGGCAGTGCATTCCAGACCCCCCACAACTTTCTGGGAGAAGAAGTTTTTCTTTAACTCTGTCCTAAATGACCTACCCCTTATTCTTAAACCATGCCCTCTGGTACTGGACTCTCCCAGCATCTGGAACATATTTCCTGCCTCTATCTTGTCCAATCCCTTAATAATCTTACATGTTGCAATCAGATCCCCTCTCAATCTCAATTTTGTTTCCCTCTATCAGATCTCTCCTCATTCTTCTATGCACTGATGAATGAAATTGTAACCTGTTCAACTTTTCCCTATAACTCAGGACTTCAAGTTCTGGTAACATTCTTGTACATTTTCTCTGCAAATTTTCAATCTTTTTGACATTCCTTTAGGTGGGTGACCAAAACTGCACACAATTCTCCAAATTCGGCCTCACTAGTATCTTATATAATTTCAAAGTAACATCTGAACTCTTGTACTTAGATTTACAAACACCAGTGTCCCAAAAGCTTTCTTTACAATCCTATCTACCCGTGATGATACTTTTAATAAATTTTAGATCTGTACTCCCAGGTTCCTCTGTTCTACCCCACAACTCAATGTCCTACTATTTACTGTCAAGTACAAATGCAAAGAACACTTCACAAATAAAAAACACAAAATGCTGGCAGAACTCAGCAGGCCAGACAGCATCTATGGGAGGAGGTAGTGACGACGCTTCGGCCCGAAACCTCACTACCTCCTTCCATAGATGCTGTCTGGCCTGCTGAGTTCTGCCAGCATTTTGTTTTTTAAAAATTTATTTCCAGCATCTGCAGATTCACTCGTGTTACCTGAGAACACTTCACAAACCCCAGTTTGTCTGCCCAAAGTTGCAACACTTCACACTTGTTTGCATTAAATTCCATTGCCATTTTCAGCTCATTTTTCCAGATCTCGCTGCATGCCTTGATAGTCTTCTTCGCTGTCCACTATACTCCCAAACTTGATATCATTTGCTGGTTTGGTTTCCCACATTATCCAGATGACAAACAATAACTAACCCAACACCGATCCTTTCAGCACACCACTCGTCACAGGTCTACAATCAAAGGCAGCCATCTACTACCACTCTCTGGCTTCTCCAGCAAAGCCATTGTCAAATCTGGTCTCTTAGAATACCTTCCAATAATTTACCGCTACTGATTTCAGATTCATCGGCCTATAAATTCCTGGCTTATTCTTAGAGCCTTTCTTAAACAACAGGACAACATTAGCCATCCTCCAGCTCTTCACTTTTAGTGGCTAAGGACATTTTAAGTATCACAGCTAGAGCCCTTGAAATTTCCACACTGGCCTACCACAGGGTCTGAGGGAACACTTTGTCACACCCTGGGGATTTAGCCATCGAATTTGCCTCAGACAGCAAACATCACCTGCTTTATAATATGTATACAGTTAATAACTTCGCTGCTCCCTTGCTTTACTGTGTCCATCTCCTGAGTAAATACAGATGCAAACAGTCCATTTAGATGACCACTCTGATCTTCCAGATAGCAGTTTTGTCCCTTGCTATCCTTTTGCTCTTAATATGTAGAAGCCTTTGCAATTCTCCTTTGCCTTTCTGCTACAGCACCCTCATGTTGTCTTTTTGCCCTTCCGATTTCCTTGAGTGTTCTTTTGCGTTTGTACTCGGGGGAGGGGGGGGGCATTTGCTCATTCTGTCTCTACCTGTTATGCATCTCCTCCTTAATCAGGGCCTCAATATCTCTCGTAAACCAAGGTTTCCAGAACCTGTTAGCCTTGCCTTTTTATTCTGACAGAAACATGGAAACTCTGTACTCTCAAACTTTCTACTTACCAAGTGCATCTTTGTCAGAAAGCCTGTCCCAATCCACATTAGCCAGATCCTTTCTGATACCATCAAAATTGGCCTTTCTCCAATTTAGAATCTCAACCTAAGGACCAGACCTATCCTTCTCCAGAATTATTTTTGAAGCTAATAGCATTATGGTCACTAGATGCAACGTGTTCCTCTAACTCAGTGGTTCCCAACCTTTTCTATGCCCCACACCCCTAGGAAATGTTTGATTAATGTTTGCACCCCCTACAAAAGTAATATCACATTTGGAGATGAAGTCGTCTAATTTCTAATTTTTGAACCACGTACAATACTGCGGGTGAACAAATTGAACTTAAAAAAACAAGCTTTTAACTCAGTGCATAAAATGCAAATATAAATTGAGCAATTTGATTCTAATTTATTCAGAAATAATTGTAAACAGTAAAATCAATCCCAGTTGTGAACACAATGACGACTTTGCTCCTGCTTCTCATTCATGATTTTGTCAAGATGTAGAACTTTCTTGCTGACTGCGATCCGCAGGTCTGCCTGTTGATTCAGGCGATTCCTAGATTTTGTCTTGATTGACAAAAGAGAACTGAATCCAGATTCACATAAGTATGTTGTTGCAAATGGAATGAGGACACGGAGTGCTTTTCCACCAAGTCTTGGGAACATATCCAGTGCTGCACACCAAAACTCCTCCAAAGTCTTGCTTTCAAATTGCATTTCAAGAGCTCGATTTGTCCGCAAATCAATAAGATCTTCCTTCAGCTCTTCCTCATCTGACATTTTCTCCAAATTGTAGGAATATGGATTCATAATCCATTCTTCTGAAATCTTCAGGTCTCCAGCAGCAAAATATTCATTGAACGATTCTGACAGCATTTCCAAATGAGCCACAATACGAATGAATGACTTCAGCTGCTTTTTATCAAAATGCGGCTTGTTAAAATTTTATAATTAAATAATTTACCTACTGTCTGCGGGTTTAGTTTTAACACGAAGTTGTTACTCGATGGTTGATTCGGGATGTATAAAGATTTTGGCGTTTTGAGATGATTCTTAACTCTGAGATGTAACCTAGCTAATATTGATGAGAATCCTCAACGCTGACTCGGGCGGCGGGAGACTGGAATGAGCTTGGGACAAACGTTACTACCACTTCTCAAGGCACACTGGCAGCTGGCTGAGTGATGACTCGTCACTCAAGGACACAAGCCACTCATTGTTGCACCCCCTGAAATTCCATCTTACACCCCCTGGGGGTGCGGGCACCCCGGGTTGGGAACCCCTGCCCTAACTTCTGTCACTTGCCCTGTCTCATTCCCTAATAGGAGATCTAGTATTGCACTCTCTTCAGTTTGGACCTGTGAATTGATTAGGGAAACTTTAACACATTTGACAAATTCTGTCCCATCCAGTTCTTTTACAGTATGGGCATCCCAGGCAATATGTAGAAAGTTATTACTTATTATCACAACTTTATTTTTACAAATTTCTTTTTCTAAATCCTGCTGACTGTTGGCTGGTCTGTAATATAATCCCAATAACATGGTCATCCTTTCTTACTTCATTCCAACCATATGGTTTCAGTAGATGAGCTCTCTAGCCGATCATGTTGAACAGTGCTTCTCTTTAATCCCTCCTGCTGTATTACATCTAAAACAATGGAACCCTGGAACATTGAGCTGTTGCCCCTCCTGCAACCAAGTCTCGCTAATGTTATCATACCACATGCTGATCCATTACTTAAACTCAATCCACCTTTCCTGCATTAATCCTTGCATTGAAATATATGCAACTCTGAACATCAGTCCCACCGTGCTCAACCTTCTGATTTCTGTGTTAGTAGTCTTAATAACATCTTTCCCCACAACCAGTCCACTATCTGTTCTGACACTCTGGTCCCCATCCCCACTCTAGTTTAACACCCCCCCCAATCCCTGTGTAGCACTGGTAAACATTTCCGCAGGGATATTAGACTGCTCCAGTTCAGTTGCAAACTCTTGTCTGTACAGGTCCCACCTTTCCTGGAAGGGAGCCCAGTAATCCAGTAATCCCTCTTGCATCATCTTGAATCAATTCTAATGTTGCCTCGCGCTGCCTGAACTAACTAAGTAGCAAATGTATTTTAAGATGCTATTTTATAAACTGAGCACTGTGGCAATATGATTGTAAATAAGTACAGAATAACTAGCTTTCTAATGTAGGCAATATTTTATTTAGAGGTACAACACGGTAACAGGCCATTTCAGGCCAATGAACTCGCACCACCCAGTTACACGCATGTGAACAATGAACCTGCACTAATCTGTACGTCTTTGGGATATGGGAGGAAATCTCTGTGGTCACGGGAAGATGTACAAACTGTTTACAGATGGCCGTGGAATTGAACCTGGGTTGCTGGTGCTGTAAAGCGTTATGCTAACTGCTATGTTAGGATAACTAACTTGGTTTAAGAGGACCTTTTATATTTCCAAATGTACTGCGTGCAAGGCAAATTATGATGGTAACGTTCACTGTCTCAAGTCCACAGGTTTCATGTGTGTCACTGTTAGTCATAGACCTTATAATGATTTCAATTTGAATTATATTTATGGCTGCATAATACTTTGAATAATAAATTTCAATATATTTGTGTGAATTGTGTTTTCTCTAGGCGAAGTACTTACAACCACCTTAGTAGCTGGCTTACAGATGCAAGAAACTTGACTAATCCAAATACTGTAAGTGAATGGTTTGTAGAAGCAATGACTAATAGTTTTGAATGACTTCAATGCAGCTCTGCAAGTTTTCCAGGGTAATTATTTGGAAACTTGCTTCATTTAAGTGTTGCTTCTGACTCAAGGATGATTAGCTCATTTAGCAGGAACATGATCTAGAACTTGGGAGGGGGAGAGGGTGGGAAGAGTTTTTGCCCATGTCTGCTGGTGTGGAAAGGTGCATGTCAAAAGGAATGACTTCATCCAGTTTAAAACTGTTTGCTGAATTGATTTGTTTCTCTAAGAGACAAGGATCTGCACCAGATCATGAGACTATTAGTGTGCTGCTGATGCAGCTAGGCGGCAATTTCATTGATATCTTCGTGACTAACTCAAATGAATCTCATTGAAACAAATCTTGAATTTGCCCTGCAATGAAACAGTGATGCAAAAGTCATTTTATATTTAACTACATATTTTCAGTATTATGCTTTAATTAAAATAAATTTAATTGACAATCTTAAGTCCAACACTGACTAAAAATGGAACATTGGGGGTTGTCTCCTGCAGTCTGAATTAAAAGAAACCAAAAGCGGATCAAGAGTACTTTGCAGTCTGAAAGATGAACCCAGCATATTCCTTATGGTCACAGTATTGCTCCAAATCTCTTGCCAGTGGCAATAAGAGGCAGAAGCAAAGTTCTAATGCACAGAATAATCAGAGGCGTTTTGAAATAGTGAATGCATCTTAAAATATTTCCAGAACTGTGGGGAAAATTTGTCAGTAATTAAAAGTTTAAAAAAATGCCAATCTAGAATAGGTCAGCAATACAGTCAAGTCAGTGAAACTTGAAGATATGCCAGCTATGATTGGTGTAAAGCTGAGGGGCCAAATAAGAAACAAGGTATGTAGTGCCCGAGTCCAGTGGCAGGATGAGGGGTCAGATGTGTCTCTGTCTGACCATGAGCACTTCCTTACCTTTGGACTCAACTGGACAGGTGCAGAAGGCATGCAAGTGTGGTTTCAAAATTGCTTCAGCTGAGAAACCGGCTGAGCTCATTGAATCCTAATGTCATGCTTCAGGCAGTCAGACATAACTGCCTTTCATCTGTGTAAGGCATCCATATTGGTTGGGTTGCTGAATTGTCTATTTTTAAATGGGATTTAAAGCAAATAGGGTTGATCAGTATTGATAATCTATAAAAATGTGAAGACTTGACATGGTTATAAAAATTGTCCCTTACTATTGTGAATCTAAATAGTTGGTAAATCCGTATAAATTTGGGCTGCTTACTTTTTGTTCCTGTCACTTGAAACAGATTGTCACTCTATACTTGTCTGATTTCTTTTTTATATAATTTAGCTGCAGCATAACTTTTTAATAAACTGAATCTGTTCCAAGTTCCTTGAATGAAGCATAATTGTTGTCAAACAAACCTTTGGTTTGCGGTAAGGGCAGATTTGTTTTGTTTTATGCATGAAATTTAACTTCCCTGTATGCTGATAATCTGATAGGATAAGTTCTGCAGTATTTAAAACAACCGGAAGACAATGGAAGTGTTCAGCAGGTCAAACTGCATCTGTGGGAAGAGAAATAGTGTCAATGCTGACTCCATTTCTCTTTCCATGGATGTGGCCTAACTTGAGTATTTTCAGTGTTTGCTGTTCAAGAGTAGATTTACTGCACCTGCAGTTTTGACTCTTTTTTTCCTCTAGTATTTACTTTAATTTCTGTTTGCACAGGTGATTATTCTTATAGGAAATAAGGCAGATCTTGAAGCTCAACGAGATGTAACGTATGAAGAAGCCAAGCAATTTGCTGAAGAAAATGGTATGTTTGCTGCTGCACGTGCAGAGCTATCCTCAATTTAGAAACAAGTTTTCTGGGCAAGGAAGATTATCCTAAATTGTTATATAATTCCTTAATCACATCCAAAAGAGATCTGGAAAAGTTAATACTTTGTCTTTAGATGTAATCTTTTTGAGGTGTTTATCAT